>NC_060197.1:32488674-32788674 GCF_021184085.1 Oncorhynchus gorbuscha
GAGAGAGGGAGGGAGGGAGGGGAGAGGGAGGGAGGGAGAGCGAGAGAGAGGGAGGGCGGGGAGAGGGAGAGGGCGAGAGAGAGAGGAGGGAGGAAGGCGAGAGAGGAGGAGGGAGAGAGGGGGAGGGGGAGGGAGGGCGAGAAGAGGGAGGGAGGGGAGAGAGAGGGATGGAGGGAGGGTGAGAGAGGAGGGAGGGGAGTGGGAGGGAGGGCGAGAGGGAGGGAGGGAGGGAGAGAGAGAGAGGGAGGGAGGGAGGGGAGGAGGGAGGAGAGAGAGAGAGGGATGAGAGAGAGAGGGAGAGAGGGCGAGAGAGGGAGGGAGGGAGGGATGGGAGAGAGAGAGGGAGGGAGGGAGGGCGAGAGAGAGGGAGGGGGAGGGATGGCGAGAGAGAGGGAGGGAGGGATGGCGAGAGAGAGGGAGGGAGGAATGGGAGAATGAGGGAGGGAGGGATGGCGAGAGAGAGGGAGGGAGGATGGCGAGAGAGAGGAGGGAGGGAGGATGGAGAGAGGGAGGGAGGGAGGGCGAGAGAGAGAGGGAGGGCGGGCGAGAGGGAGGGTGAGAGAGAGAGAGTGGGAGGGCGAGGGAGAGAGAGACGAGGAGAGAGGGCAGGCGAAAGAGAGAGGGGAGAGAGGGATGAAAGAGAGGAGGGCGAGAGAGAGGATGGGGGAGGGAGAGAGAGAGAGGATGGAGGGAGGGCGAGAGAGAGAGGGAGGGAGAGGAGGGCGAGAGGAGGGAGAGAGAGAGGGCGAGAGAGAGGGAGAGAGAGAGGCGAGAGGAGAGAGAGAGGGAGGCGAGAGAGAGAGAGGGCGAGAGAGAGGGCGAGAGAGAGGGCGAGAGAGAGGGCGAGAGAGAGGGAGAGAGAGAGGGAAAGGGCGAGAGAGAGGGAAAGGGCGAGAGACAGGGAAAGGGAGAGAGGGCAGGCGAAAGAGAGAGAGGGCGAGAGAGAGGGCGAGAGAGAGGGATGGAGGGAGGGCGAGAGAGAGGGATGGAGGGAGGGCGAGAGAGAGAGGGAGGGAGGGCGAGAGAGAGAGAGAGAGAGGAGGGAAAGGGCGAGAGAGAGACGTGGAGAGAGGGCAGGCGAGAGAGAGACGTGGAGAGAGGGCAGGCGAGAGAGAGACGTGGAGAGAGGGCAGGCGAGAGAGAGAGAGGGCGAGAGAGAGGGCGAGAGAGAGGGCGAGAGAGAGGGCGAGAGAGAAAGGGCGAGAGAGAGACGTGGAGAGAGGGCAGGCGAAAGAGAGAGAGGGAGGGAGAGAGAGAGAGGGATGGAGGGAGGGCGAGAGAGAGAGAGGGAGGGCGAGAGAGAGAGAGGGAGGGCGAGAGAGAGGGAGGGAGGGTGAGAGAGAGAGGGAGGGACGGCGGGTGAGGGAGAGAGATAGGGCGAGAGAGAGAGAAAGGGGAGAGAGAGAGAAAGGGCGAGAGAGAGAGAAAGGGCGAGAGAGAAAGGGCGAGAGAGAAAGGGCGAGAGAGAGACGTGGAGAGAGGGCAGGCGAAAGAGAGAGAGGGAGGGCGAGAGAGAGAGAGGGATGGAGGGAGGGCGAGAGAGAGAGAGGGAGGGCGAGAGAGAGGGAGGGAGGGTGAGGGAGAGAGGGAGGGCGAGAGAGAGAGAGAGAGGGAGGGCGAGAGAGAGAGAGAGAGGGAGGGCAAGAGAGAGAGAGAGGGAGGGCGAGAGAGAGAGAGGGAGGGCGAGAGAGAGAGAGAGAGAGAGGGAGGGCGAGAGAGAGAGAGGGAGGGCGAGAGAGAGAGAGAGAGAGGGAGGGCGAGAGAGAGAGAGAGAGGGAGGGCGAGAGAGAGAGAGAGAGAGGGGGGCGAGAGAGAGAGAGGGAGGGCGAGAGAGAGAGAGAGAGAGGGAGGGCGAGAGAGAGAGGGAGGGAGGCGAGAGAGAGAGGGAGGGAGGGCGAGAGAGAGAGGGATGGCGAGAGAGAGGGAGAGCGAGAAAGAAGGAAGGGCGAGAGAGAGAGGGAGAGGGAGAGAGGGAGAGGGAGAGAGGGAGAGGGAGAGAGGGCAGGCGAAAGAGAGAGGGCGAGAGAGAGAGGGAGGGAGGGAGAGAGAGGGCGAGAGGGAGGGAAGGAGAGAGGGAGGGCAAGCGAGAGAGAGTGGGCGGGAGGGAGGGTGTTTGTGTATGTGTGAAGATGCACACATTCTTATACAGTATGCGTGCGTGTGTGTATGAATCATTCATGAATGAGTGTATGGCTGGAGTACAGGCTTTCATAGATCTACCTCAGGATCCAATGACTTCAAGTTGCAACTGACTTCCTCCCTGAATGTGTCATTCATTCCTGGTCACTATAAATGTAACCATCAGAGCAGGAAATGGTGAAACAAAAATAATGCTGCGATCGGCCAAACCCAATTGGATGCCTCCGATTGGGTTGGGTTGGGCCAGTTGACCTTAGTCACCTAGCGAGCGTCTGGAGGTCTGGAGATAAGTGCCCTACTGACAAACATGGCTGACACACAGGTCAAAGGTCAAAGTGGTGAATATGGCCTAGTGCTCTGCCTTTGTGTTGTCTAATAGCCCTGGGCAGTGTTGATTGACGTCTGAGGGTCTCACACGCCGAATAATACAAACTTTGAGGATTATTCTTGCAACTGAACAACGGGTGACCTTGTAGAGAGAAACAGGTACGTTTCTGGTTTGAACGCCACAAAGGTAGCTTCCACTCAACCTTTCAAAGAGTTGGAGATTCAATGTTGAGATGGAGGCATCCGGGGATTCAGTGGAAAACTGATTGGCAAAAGTTGCATACAGTTGGTTCAAATTGTCCTCAGTTTACTACGGATGCGCTTGTTCAAGATTGTCAGGAGCGGCTGCACAAATAGAGTAGTCCCAAATGTGCTAACCCGGCCATCTGGCACTCATATACTGCTTGCATATACCAATATGTAACCCTTTCTCAGAGATGGTGGTCAGCAGTCCTTGACCTAAAATACTATTCCATACCCCAAACGCTCCCCGATCCCTCCCTCTCTTAGATCCCCGAATCCAACTCATCAGAAAAATTCAGAGATAATCATCTATAATTGGAAAATGTTGTTCTTCGCTGCCAGAGGCGTAGAAGAGTGGTGTCTGCGGAATAGTTTGAGTGAGGTGAGAGCCGGGCTATCGAGCTCCCCACACCTTCAGGCATTAAAATGTAGTTTGATGGAAGCTCGATTGGGGCTGACCGAACATGTTCGCGGAGGGTGTTTTTGTCTCTAGACATCAGGAGAGCAATACTCAGTCAGGGTCTTGTCAGAGAAAAGGCACTCAGACCTGACAAATCACAAGAGGCCTACTCGGGCTTGGGCAAGGCACTCTGGGAAAGGAAAGCAGATGCTTAACATTTTATACCAGGGGGTGAGTATCATAAAGTGTAAGACTCATTTGAAAATCCACCCACCTTGACTGTCAATTCAGTTATAATTCTGTCCAAATTATCCACTCGTTTTTCATGAGGGTGTTTAAATGGATTACCTGAATTGCAATTTACTTCCTGAATTGAGCTCAAACCCAGCTAGCAACCCCTTTAAATTCAGTTATGTGTACCTCCTCTGCTTATCAAGTGCAGTCACTCGATTACTAAAGACACTGCACAAAATAACAATTTATGGTTCTCTTGTTTAATTTCATCCAATGTCGAATAGGGTCTAAGTCATTAACAGCACAGTCTAAAAACACAAATATGCAAATGGTTTGGAGGAATTTGATTGGCGACCCCTGCCAATGAGAATTACATCAGCCTCCATAATCCAACCATTAGGCCATCAGCATGGAGACAGTGTGCGCTTTGAGGAGTGGCATGAACAGCTATAGACACAGATGAACACACACAAACTGTCCGTGGACGTAGGGTGCGATAGGGCCACGGCTCTTGGCCGTAAAGAGGAACGTGTTTGCTTTTGGAGATTTCAACCCATTAAACTCTGCGAGCAGTGGTAGCCCTTGGGGCAAGTCTACCGCAACCGCAGACGGTCCGAGGCAGTGGAGGACGTCCAACTAGGCAAAGAGACTGTAAACCACCGGGGTTTAAGTGCCTGGTGATTCGCAGCTTACTACACCAGGCATCCCACGCTGATCTTATAGGTCTTTAGGATTTAAAAAAGGGCACAATGCAGATTCAAATACAGGAGAGGATAGATTGCCAGTGAGGACTATTAACCATAGCTGCACAGGCAGTGAAATTAACCAAGCAAGTGGGAGCGGGGCTCAGACAGTACAACATGACGAACCGAGGCAAAAGCCATAGATGTACTAGGAGCAAGGGAAAGAGCTGACACATATTGGAGATATGTCTGACAAACACACACACACACACACACACACACACACACACACACACACACACACACACACACACACACACACACACACACACACACACACACACACACACACACACACACACACACACACACACACACACACACACACACACACACACACACACACACACACACACACACACAAGCTTGATCTCTCTCACACACACATTATTTCTCCACATTTTCTGGCCCTGTGAACCTGAGCCAGCATTCTCTAATTGACCCACTGTGTAGCAATGTAACTCCGCTTATCGCCGCAGCAAACAACCCCCCCCTTCTGTCTTTCATCAAACCAGACTAACGAGACTCAATGATTGCTTTAGGCTTTTTAGACCACACTGGACTTCCACATGGGAAGACGTTTTGCCCAGACGCCGGACATGGACAGGATAAGAGCATTGGTTGATGGCATTGGCTGTCCGGATCAATAACGCGCCAGCGCGCAGACCCATTGGCGGGGAGTTTCAGAGAGCAACTTGTATTTAATTTCGTAAGAGAGACCAGGGCCTGGAGTGTGTTAGAGGCCAGCGGCCAGACCAGAACACTTCCTTTCTCCTTGTAACGCAATATGATATCCTTACCCCAAACAAGTCACTCAAGAGAACTGCGATAGCTACAATGCTAACGCTAACACAAAGGAATGGAGTCTCAGCTTCTTTCCATTTATATATGCAGTGGTTTGCAATCCACTGGGTGGCTTCAGAGCCTCTCACTTGCCAATACGTAGCATCAGCAATCCAAGGTTTATATACACAGTGTACAAAACATTATAGACGCCTGCTGTTTCCATGACAGACTGACAGATAGATGAAAGTTATGACCCCTTATTGATGTTACCTGTTAAATCCACTTCAAATCAGTGTAGATTAAGGGGAGGAGACGGGTTAAAAGAGGATTTTTAAGCCTTGAGACAATTGAGACATGAATTGTGTATGTGTGGCATTCAGAGGGTGAATGGGCAACACAAAATAGTTAAGTGCCTTTGAACAAGGTATGGTAGTAGGTGCCAGGAGCGCAGGTTTGTGTCAAGAACTGCAACGCTGCTGAGTTTTTCCATGCTCAACAGTTTCCCGTGTGGCTCAAGAATGCGCCACCACCCAAAGGACATCCAGCCAACTTCACAACAGTGGGAAGCATTGGAGTCAACATGGGCCAGCATCCCTGTGGAACACTTAACACTCAATATTAGGAAGGTGTCCTTAATGTTTGGTACACTTAGTGTATAATTGGCTGTTCTACACTGAACAAAAACCAACTAGTGGGCTTTGAATGTATACCGACTCTATGGACTTCACATGATTGTGAATACAGATATGCCTGTTCGTCACAGATACCAACAGGCATACTGACTGGTTCTGATCCACTCCCCTACCTAAACAAAAGGCCACCATTTGTGACCACCATTTGCATCATGCAGCGCAACACATCTCATTGTGGCCTGTAGAATGTTGCCTTAAAAATTGGCGCTCATGGCGCCCAGGGAGCCCAGGGAGCAGGTGCTGTCGGTGGGGGGTTAACTGCCTTGCAGATTTTTCCACCTCGGGGATTCGAACCAATGACCTTTCGGTTACTGGCCCAACGCTCTTAACCACTAGGCTACCTGCCTTCCTGAATACAACAGTAGCAGCAAATGCCATAACGCTAAGTCACCTTCCCGTACAGGGTCGTTTCAGTCCCACTGCGTCTTACATTTGAGTCATTTAGCGGATGCTATTATCCAGAATGACATAGTAAGTGCATTCATCTAAAAAAAAGGCTAGGTGGGACAACCACATATCACAGTCAATCTCAATCTGCAAAGTCGGAGCTAGTAAGGGGATGGCGTCTTGGACGGACGTCTTGAATGGAATCTCTCAGCACTCCATTGAAAAAGCATTGGGTCAAAACGTTTAGTGTCACTAATCCCAGAGAGAGGTCTCAATCTTTGATCCTCCCCCAAAACCATCCTGAGGCCCCCCACCCCAGGAGCAATAATACAGCCATCCTTTTGGGGAGTCCCATTGGCTTGCTGTGTTCCTGTTAATGCCAGAGACCTCAAAGCTCAGATAAGCAGAGCTTTTCTTCTTACCCCTCTCCACTCCCTTTCTCTCTTTTTCCTTTTCTCCTCATTTCTTTCTCGGCTCAATCTGACAAGCTATATTACTTTGCCGTCGGGAGAGGGTCATCAGAAGTGGGGTAATCTTTAAAGCAAACTCTGGAAACTCCCCTCATTCCTCCTCTCCAAACCCCCCACCCCTCTCCTTCCACATTGAAGAGGGGCCAAGAAGGAAAATTCATTTTAGGAGAGGGATGTGGGTATGGCACAATGAATTTAGGAGGGTAGTGGTCCATTGTCGTGCCAGAGTTCCTCTGTTGACTTCTTGGCAGCCAGCTTTGAGAGGCTCTGGGAGCGACTCTGGGAGTCTGGCATGCCTTTTCCTGGACCAGTTGGTTTGGAGGGGAGGATGGGGGTTTCTGACAGCCGCCCAAAGCACACAAATACCTCAGGCTGGCAAGTAATAACATCATCTGTGCGAGACATTACCGGAGGATTTAACATTTATTTCCCCAATATGTCCCTGTTATGAGAAAATATTATTGCATGCCCCCCCCCCCCCCCCCAGCCCGAAATAGTCATGTCAACAATTCGGACAGAAGTCAGGACTCATTTTTGCACTCGGCAGCTACGTCCCAGTGACAACCTCAGTAGGGATTTGGACAGTTATTAAGACTGTTCAATGACATTTGTGATAAGGTTGACCAATGAGTACAAAACCATCTGCAAGACTTAGTGTTAAATCAGTTCACGCTGCATTAGAATTCAATTGTTTACCGGTAATGCTCAACAGATGACTCAAAAATAAATGGTGAATTCAAATCATTAATATATATGAGCCATTACACCATTTACCTTTTTTTATTTCTGCCATGTTAAACTATTCCTGTATTATACTTATGCTAAAGTGTTTATTCTACTGAGCCATTTACTTTATGTTCGTGTTCCTACCTTTATTATTTATCGTTGTTGCCTTGTCGAGAAGGAACCTGCACATAAGTATTTCATTGAATGGTGTATAACGTGTGCATCCCCCGAGCAGATGACTAATCCAACTTGGAACTAAGTTAGAGAGGCTGCATTGAATTCCGCACATGGTTTCAAAAATGTGATCTGTCATTCTGGAGATACAGGCTCACATAATTGCTCTGCTGATATTTTCCCAGAAAAGCATTGCCCAAGTGGCCTAGAAACTGCCCGGGCACAGCTTCATAGATTTTGAGTGCCTTTCCATGTTATGCCCGACTGTTTGTAATACTTCTGAATGTATGCACTGCAAAGTCAGCAGAACCAATCACAGTGTCCCAGTTCCTCTGGGGCATTGTCATTAGTCCAAGGCAAATTTGTGTAATTCAGTGCAAACATTCAGACTGGGCATCATTAAAATAATAAATAGCAGGGGTGGAATAAAAGGAGCCAGAATGCCAAGCAAGAAGGAGATCCGAATGGGACAATCAGGAAATGATCATTTCTAAATCAATATTAGCTGAATCTGTAATGGTGCCATCCTCTCATTTGTGGATTCGGGAATCAAGGATGTCATGTTTTGACGCTCCAGAGTTACCATGTTGCTACGGGTGATTGACCATGGTAACATTCCCTCTTTCCAATTCATCTCCTCGATCTTCCATTGGGATGTTTTAAATGAGGATATCAGTTCGAAGAGAGAGGGCCCCGAAAACCAATGTTCCTCTTCTCCAGTGCCAAAACCACCCTGTGTGGATGGATGGCGGATGAATCGTTTTAACCTCTGTCGTGCCACGAGGAAGGGAAAGGGCAACGACGACAAAAAACAACGACATTTTCATGCATTTCTAACCATCGTCTATAATCATCTTAGCGAGGTGTCTGTAAAACAAATAAAAAAACTACAACAACAGTCTCCCTTGGAAAAATATGTGTCAGAGAGGTTAATGCAACTTCGTGACGTCGGGATGTTTGGACAAATTGGATATTTGGATGAAGGTGGACTAGATGGAGGACACGGGCTAAATAATCGTTGTTTCCATTTATTGTGGATTTAATTGACTTGTCAATAACTCGCTTACCGCGAGGAAATAATAGGGTTGCATAGCCAAGCGCGTCGCCACACAAATACACTGAAGTTATGAGAAGAACTGGACGAATTGAACTCGGCAAAGAAAGGCCTGCTCTATCCTTGTGTGTGAGGTTCTGCACTGTGTTAAAGGAGGGAGTGCCGGAGTGCCAGAGATGTGTCTGGTAGAATGTGGGGCCCGCCTGTCACATTGTAGTGGGTACTTTGGCGTTTAAATATTTATCTAAGGTACCTCCAGAGTCAGGCCCATCCACACATGAATTATGCAGAACATGGATCCCTTACAAGTATGAAAAATGAAGCACTTAACACTAAGCAGTGTGCAGCACTAATACACTGGAAATAAGTTTGGAGCTACATGGAACCACATATGGTCTTTATATCCATTTCCAGCAATGCTCTCACACTCCACATTATCACACTCTACCACTCCTTTTAGAAAGTTAGACAGAGGAATCAGTTTACGGCACTTGCAAGTGTTATGTTAATTAACAAAACGGGCAAGTAAGTGGCTTTGTGCCATGTGGCACTGTGAGACAAGGAAATGTGATATTTGTTTCCGCCACCTGTCCTTGTTGTTAAGTTGTTAACTATGTATTTCTCTTTTGAACAAAGGAATAGGCCTTACACCCAGCTACTGTCTTAAAGTGACAGTTCACTCCCAAATCAAGGTTTGTCAGATGTTTTCAGAACTCAAAATATTCACATTTTAAGATGAGTCCATGAGTCCCATGTTATCTGCTGTGTAGATATGCATTGGCTATATGCCTCAATAGCAAATGAATATTAAAGATGGAGGAAATCATTTCCCATTCATGTAGATTGTTTTTCTTCTCTCTCTCTCACATCCATGTGATTTACTATCTACTTATGAGGTCTGAACACATGGACGGTCACACAAGACTGAAATTGTCAAGTGTACGGGTGTGTGAATTCAAAATAGTGAAATTATGTAGCCCCTGCAGTCAAAGTCCCCAGAGAAAGATAGTTGAGTATTCAGGATATTTCATCACTGTCTTAGCATCTGCTCTAGTATGGATTGTAAAAAGATACTTATTAAAGGGATACTTCAGGATTTTGGCAATTAGGCCCTTTATCTACTTCCCCAGAGTCAGATGAACGTGTGGATACCATTTTTATATCTCGGTGTCCAGTATGAAGGAAGTTAAATGTAGTTTCGTGAGTCAATGCTAATTAGCATTAGCGCAATGACTGGAAGTCTACAGAGACATAAATATGGTATCCACAAGTTAATCTGACTCTGGGGAAGTAGACAAAGGGACTCATTGCCAAAACCCCAAAGGATCCCTTTAAGCTGAAAGCTGACATCACAATGGATGGCATGGAGTCAATGGGAAAACAAATCAGACAATCCTAAAATATAAACATTATTTCCCGTTAATTTGTATACATTCAAAGCCCACTAGTTTATTTTTGCTGCATCAGCATATCAATGTTTATGACCAAAAACATCTGGCAACAGCAGCTGTTAAAGACAAGCTCAAGCAATACCTCATGTAGAACAACAGTACAAGTCAAAAGTTTGGATACACATACTCGTTCAAGGGTTTTTAGCATAATAACAGTGAAGACATCAAAACTATTAAATCACACATATGGAATCATGTAGTAGCCAAAAAAGTTAAACAAATCTAAATATATTTTATATTTGACATTTTTCAATGTAGCCCCCCTTTGCCTTGATGACAGGGCCTTCTCTCAATCAGCTTCATGCATTTCAATTAACAGGTGTGCCTTGTTAAAAGTACATGAGAAAGATGAGAAATGGACATTAGACCGGTGGAAATCTTTGTTTAGATGAGTCCAAATGTGTCATTCTTGGTTCCAACTGTCATTGTGAGATTCAGAGTATGTGAACGGATGATCTCTGCATGTGTAATTCCCTCCGTGAAGCACAGAGGTGGTGATGTGATGGTGTGGGGGTGATTTATTTAGAATTCAAGGCTCACTTAACCAGCTTGGCTACCATGGCATTCTGCAGCGATACGCCATCCCATCTGGCTTGCGCTTAGTGGGACTAGCATTTTCAACAGTACAATGACCCAACACACCTCCAGGCTGTGTAAGGGCTATTTGACAAAGAAGGAGAGTGGAGTGCTGCATCAGATGACCTGGCCTCAACAATCACCCGATGTCAATCTAATTGAGATGGTTTGGGATGAGTTGGACTGCAGAGTGAAGGAAAAGCAGCCAACAAATGCTCTTATGTGGGAACTCCTTCAAGACTGTTGGAAAGGCATTCCAGGTGAAGCTGGTTGGGAGAATACCAAGAGTGTGCAACGCTGTCATCAAGGCAAAGGTTGGTTACTTTGAAGAATTTAAAATATTGATTTGTTTAACACTTTTTTGGTTACATGAGATATGTGTTAACCATATGTGTTAACCATATGTGTTAACCATATAATAACAATATGTGTTATTCCATAATTTCAATGTCTTCACTAATTATTATACAATGTAGAAAATAAAGAAAACTGTGTCCAAACGTTTGACTGATACTGTACAGTATGTCTATGTGGGACTGAATAATTATGTGGTTATTCAGAAACAGTGAAGCATTGCATCATTCCTGCAGGGTTTCTACAACATTGCCTTCACAATGATCATTATGCAGAAGAAAAAAACAGCCATAGGCCATGCCTCTACAATGCTGCACCATTTCTATTCAATCAGAGCTCATCCTCAAAATTAATTTCAATCTCAAGTTAGGGTCAACAGAACAGTAATCAAGCAATGTCCTACACCCTCTGGGGTAAAATGGCCGCCTTTTCCCCCGACGCTCCACAGGCCGGCATATATTTTTCAAAGACCAAACAACGGTTATCAAGCAAATAAGTCTCTCTGGGTAGTGTATCGATTTGTTCCGCTATGATGAACAGCTGGCCTAAATGGAAATGCTCGAGCAGCATGGAGAAAGAACAGATCTTCAATCACATGAGCTCTGTGTGAATAGGAATGAATGCAGAAAGGAGAGCAAAAGAAGAAACTCGTTTGGAATTAGGACACATGCAGTAACAAATTAAGCAAGCAGTTATGATTATGTCGATGTTGCTAGTATCTGCTTTTTACTGTAACTAGGGTCTACTTAGCTAGTTGTAAAGTGTTAACACATTTAAAGTGTACATATTGGAACCATTTAAAAGTGTAACACTTCATCACTAAAATGGAAAAATGTACAAAACTAAAGTAAATAAAGATGTATGCAGTAGTTTAATGTTGCTCAGCTGACAAAGCCAGAAAGTCAGCTAATTGCATTCCAAACTGAAATGTTTATCATTGTTCGATGTGGAACATCTCTTACAATGTATTATTCAAAGAACATTTCAAAGAATGCTCCGTTTCAATATAATGTAATCAAAGAAACCTTATTTCCGGAGATTCAAATGGGGTTGGCAGCGGAATGGAATATCCACGTCTCTTTTAATAATGGAAGAAAAGATATCTTGTTTATTTTACGTTCCTCACAACACCGGAGACAGAGGGACAGGGGGACAGAGATAGGAGCCAAAAAGCTAATTAGTGGGACTTGTCATTTACTAGTATCGTTTACCTCTGGAGTGGGAGGGTAGTTCGGTATGGTTCCCCCTGTCCATTAAATCCTCTCTGTTTAGAAATGAAAGAGCACACTGCCAATATTCCAGTGTTTCAGTAAACTCTGCGGTGTGGTCGGACAAAGTCCATCATGACTTGCACTTTCCTGGGTCTGGCAGCCATAAATCCATTGCAATGGTCTGGCAGTTACACACGGCTGGTGTGCGATATCCATACCGATGGACAATGCAGTGGAAAGAACAGGTTCATGACTTGGAATATCACGGGAGTAGAATGCAAAGTGAAAAAAGACCACACAGCTCCCCGTTGGACGTGGCTCGGTACGAAAGAGAAGCTATTTACACCTCTTTTTCTTCATTAAGGTTGGTAGAAATAGGCCGGCAACGTCCTGGGATACCGGATAATAACGTCAGCCCCTACCTTCTCTCTCTCTCTCTCTCGCTCTGAGGACATCTTACTTTGAGCCCTGAACTGAAGATACCTTCCAAGTCCCGAGCAAAGGCCCCGAGGTGGTTCTCCAGGGAAGACCGCTCTACCTAAACACACCTACCTCATCTGCATCAATGGCATACCTGGGAATGTATTTAGCCCCTTCAAAATGGGGGGGGGGGTTCTTAATGCTGTAAAACCTTCATCCCTGCTTCTCTCCATAGCATTACATTATTATGTCCATGGCAGGCAATGCAGAAGTATACACATGAAATACATTTTATTTGATTTTGGCCCCAACTAATATATAAAGTGAACACTGGTACAAAGTTTAGATAAAGATAAATAAAAATAAAACATTTTTCATTCTTCCGCCTACATTTTATGTCAGGCCATAGCTTATCTATTCAGTTCAAAGCACAAGAATGGGGCTGGGGACGTTTATCAAAAATGTATGATGGTCTTGCATAAATTATGCAAAGTGTTGTCCTTGTGCCAACCAATGCATCCACTGAATAATAATTATGAGAGGGACTCGGGTACATGAGTACGCGGGATGAGGCGAATGCCAACGTCCCTTTCTCACTGTGGCCAAACACGAGAGAGAGTGAGACACAGAGCGAGAGAGAGGGGTGGGATGTGTTTTAATCTGTCATTAAAGATCAACAAATTGAGGTAGCTCTTTGGAGCCTGTCTTGCCACTATTTGTTTAGTGCAAAGAGGACAGTAAAGAATTTATATAATACTGTATAAGTGTTTATCAGCTCATAGTCCATCTCGATTTATATACTGAGAGTCAATAAATATTTTCCAAATGTTTGAACCAGATGAGCTACAAATGTTTCTTTATTTCATATTTAAAATAGGTTTGGTTTGGCACCAACACACATTGCTGTCGGGCAAGTCAATTAACAATCCATTACTCTATTGTCATATTTAGTGGCTTGGAAAACCAACAGATATTTACAGGGACTTTATGTAAATGCACTAGCAGAAGATAAGGTAGCTGATAGCTATGAATAAAGTCCTTAAATGTGTTCCCACTGAGGACAACTCAATTAACTTGTATAGAGAATACATACAAAAGCAATTTTTAAAAAGCGCTTTATGAACAAATACATGAACTCATTGAGAATTTACTCAACACATTCACATTAGCTAAAACACAGCCATTTTGCAAGTGGAGGCACCACAAGAGCAGTTGGGGAAACTGATTTAAATGTTATCCTCTATATTATAAGCCGGGTGGTTTGAGCCCTGAATGCAGAAAGCCATGGCATATCAGACCGTATACCACAGGTATAACAACAACAACATTATTTAACGGTCTAATTACGTTGGTAACCAATCAGGCACCTCAGGAGTTTATGGTATATGACCAATATACCACGGATAAGGACTGTATCCAGGCACTCTGCATTGCGCCTAAGAACAGCCCTTAGCCAAGGTATATTGGCCAAATACCACACCCCCTCGTGCCTTATTGCTTAATTATATAATTGCATCATTATGGAGGTGCCTAATGCAATTGCGGATGAAATGACATTGAGAAAACACCCTTTAATACTCTTGACAATAACAATTAAACAGGGTGCTGAAACTAAATGGAAATCCTGGCATAGCCACAGTCAGGATAGTTCTCGGTCATTTGCCATGCAAATGCAATTTCCTTATTACCTAATCGGGTGCCATCCCTTCAGTAAGACAATGGAGTAAGCTTTCAGGTTGATAATATCACCTTGAGACCTGTACGTAAAGAGATTGAGGTAATTTGATGAATGTAACCAATGCTATTATCTCTTACACGCAGCCCTTTTAAGTTCAGCGCAGTTCGAGCAAGGAGGGTGGAAAACAAGGGAAGCTTGGGTCGTCATTGCTTTTTCTCAGAAATTCTACATTTTCTTCTTCCTACTCTTGGTTGGGCATTTCCATTTCCATTTTTTTTTTACATTTTAAGTGTCAACCCTGCCTAGATTGGACTGGATGAAGGACTGATATTTCAGTGTCAGTTTGGAATGTCTGCCCACTGGGGATTTCAAAGCACATCCTCTAGTGTTAACGGTACTCATGCGCGTACGCAAACATACTTAAAATATAGAGACGTACACATAATTCTACAACCATACAGGACAAAAAGACAAACAGACACATCTGCTCGTCTCCGAGCCTGTTGGAAGGTGTCACATGCTTGGCGTGTTTCCTAGTGTGGGCAGATGGTGTGGCACAATTAGGCCCTCTGAATCTCTCAATCATCTCCCGTACGTTGTATAAAGAGCTGGACCTAGTCTGGTTATAGCTGTCAAATACACTCACTCGCACATCTCTTTCTCTCTCTCAGTTTTTTCAGAATCCAACTGTCTGCTACAACTGTATACCGTTGCTTTCTCTGGAACCTCTCCAACTCAGCCACCCTTTCTCTATAACAGTAATGTTATTTCTGTCTATGTATAATTACTCTGTCAATTTCCCGCCTTTGTCCACATGTTACTCAGCCACAGAATCATTATCTGACATCTCTCAGAAACCTCTATTCTGAATTCCCCTCTTTTCACCACATACTCCCTCTGTCACTTTTCCCCTCCCATCTCTCTCTCTCTCTCTCTCTCTCTCTCTCTCTCTCTCTCTCTCTCTCTCTCTCTCTCTAGTGCGGTCTGAATGCATTTCAGGATCAGATACCGAGACAATAGGCAAGAGAGTGTCACTTTCACACCCCAATTACCGTAAAAGGGACATTTTGGCCCGTATTTTGCAAAGCCACACAATGAAGGTAACGTCGCAGTGGAACGCGATATCCCCTCCTGTTCGCCTTCCAGCCCACGGCCTGCAAATACAAGGAGGAGGAAAGCCGTCCGGGGTATCCGACACCGGGCGAGGGCCATTAGCAGAGAGCGGTTAAATAAGGATACCGTTAACCGGAGTCGCTGACAGGGACAGGAAACATCTGCTGCGAACACAGCTCTCCCGTTGCCCCGGAAATCAGCCTTTCATCAAAAGGGCCTCGCGGACTCTTCCCACACAAACACAGACTTCCACGAACACAAACACAGACAGCGCCCAGACGTCGCACCCCGCAGACGTACACAAGTGCGAGAAAATAAACAAGACTTAGACGCACGCAAAAGCACACACAGACAAACAAACAAAAAAAAAACACAGAAAAATCTCTGAAAATACATTTGCTTCCTGTACACTCCCGTCTCATGTATTGTCCATACATACAGTCCCTTGCCTTTTCTTAACTTCCCCTATGAGTCAATGTTTTCCTCTTCCTTCTCGATCGATTGATCCATGTCTTTCTCTCACCAGTCACATAAAAATTGAATTTCCACCAGATTCAAACACCTTGCTATGAGCACTAGGCTATGAGCCATGTTCCGGCTGCCAATAGCACAGTTGTATTCCCCCACCTGTGACGGCGGGGAATGATTCACCGGGGCCTGCCACACTGTATCAAGGGACGTGTGTGTACTAGAGCAGAGAACTACCTCACCTGACTCTCTGCTGCCCTGTGACCTGCAAGAGCAGTTATGAAGTACAAACCTGCACGGTATGTTTATGAGCAGACATCTCACATTACACCCCGAGGGAAAACTTCAATGAGCAAAAACCAATTCGGCTGATTCCTTTTCAGCTCCTGCTGGCGCAAAGGGCCTCATAATCCAAGATCGCATACTGGTATGTAAATGCAGTATTTACATTTATTGTGAGTTTAAAAATGCATAAATATGTACAATGCATACTTTAGCATTCTCTTCTCGCTCTCATTATTCTACCCATGGAGCACATCCTCGGGGGTCGCATGGCGTTCTAAATTCTAATTAAGCGTGAGGCAAAAAGTTCACAGCCAGTTGTGACCTTATTCCTGTGAACAGGCCCAGTTATGGGTTCAGGGCAGTACTGGTAGCCTACTCTGGCATGCAACCCCGTCTTCTAAAAGTCGTTTCTGCCCAAGCTTCTTTCTACTCAAGAAATCCCCTCACAAAAAGACTTTGAAACTGGGCAGCCGTTAGCGTCGACACTGCCAACACCCATACAGTCAGCTTTGCTTTTTAGCCACATTTGGTGCGGTTGGCAACACCTGTCCTCCGTACTAAACTGGAGAATTTGCTTTGGAAATCTGGGGGTATTTCCCATACACGCTACACATGTCTGTCAGAAATGGTGAAGGGGAAGAAGAAAAAAAAACACGTGAGTAATACCTGGACATCACAGTTAATCTCGCTCAAAGCTGCGTACCTGACAGTGGTGTGTTGTACAACAGTTGACGGATTAGCCGTGTGTACCATAGCCGTATCGGGTATTACCGCCGCTCCGTCGACACCCTCAGAGTACACAAAAGCGACGGCGGGTGACTAAATGTCTGTGTTTGCTTTGGGGAGAGCCGCTGTGTGGCCACAACGTTGCAACACGGGCCCACCTGTGGCCTAGGAAATACGATTCTGGGTATTTTGGGGGCATTAGAGGATCATGATGAATGGGAGGACGGCCCAATACTTCTTATCTATACGCTCGGGTTACGCAAAGGACTCAGATAAGCTCTGAGGGGGGGGGGGGGGGGGGGGAATGGGCCTAGGAAGCAAGGAAGCGGACGTGGGTCAAGATGTCGGGGAGGGTCAGTTGTGACAGATTCCGGATGCTTTGAATCGCCTGATAACAGTTAACCATTGACTAAGGTCAGGTAGCGTATCATTCTTGGCCATTTAACTCACTGGTCTGTGAAGACAAAAGCATGAAATCATTATTGGAGCCTCTACCAGCCCTGAGAAGTGAACGCAACACTAATCAATGAGAATGGAGGATCTTATGCGCGAACGAGCGAGAGAATCACATGTTCATTTCCATTAGTGAGTCAATGATGTTAGCTGGTCTACATGTGCAATACTCTTGGTGACATGGTGTGTGTGTGTGTGTGTGTGTGTGTGTGTGTGTGTGTGTGTGTGTGTGTGTGTGTGTGTGTGTGTGTGTGTGTGTGTGTGTGTGTGTGTGTGTGTGTGTGTGTGTGTGTGTGTGTGTGTGTGTGTGTGCGCGTACTGGCATTCTCCAAACATTTTCTGATGGAGATGATTTTGTTATTCATTTACTCATTAAATGAGTATAGCAGAGACAATAGCCTTTCAGATACTCAGACTCCCTCAATCTATCTGATAAGTGCAGTTGTGTTGTTAGCAACTCGCCATTGTTCGCATGTGATTCACTGGCTGTCACCTCTCGTCCTTACGTCTTAACACTTTCCCAAAGACACCATGAAATAGTTTTGCGCAACACACGATAAAAGCGATATGAAATAGATGTTGTATTCACGGTTTTTTATAACATTTCAATGATTAGGGGAAGGGGACAGATAAGTATTTGTAGAGAAATATAAAAAAAGACAAGCCGTACATTAAAAATTTTAAAAAGCTCATTGCGTAAATGGTAAATCCACTAACTCTCATTCCATAAACAAACAACCTTCAGGTCTGACCTTGAAACCACCTCAGGACAACACACTGAAAGCGTAATTGAAAAGCTTGAGATTTATGTCCAGAAGCTTTGACATGTTTTTGCTTAGATTAACTTTGTACCCTAAAACATAACATGGTGATATAATCTGTCATTTAGTTGTTTGAGACTGCATGTGAACATGAATCATGTGCATGTGATTCATGTATCCTGTATGTAAAATGTTAAAGATGCACAATGCAGAAATGGCTCGGCCATTTCCAGGTTGCGAAAATTCTAATAGTTGCTTAATTTCAGTTTCTATGACAAAACAAGCCAAGTATAGTGTAAAAAGAGAATCATTGCACCATCTAAACCCCTGTGAAATATTTTTGCCAGAAATATTGCATTTTCAGCTGTTTGAAGCCGGTGTACAACACCAAAAGTAAAAGACGCAGAAACTAAAACTTAAGGACAGGAAGCATAGAAATAAAAGCTCACAAGAACATGAAACAGATTGACCGCTTCTTAGATTCACTTTCAATGAGAATGACAGGTCTACGACACACATTTCTAAGTGAATTTCGTTGGGTTGTACTGCAGATTTAAGTAAGTAAATGTTAGAGCGAAAAAATACTGTAGTGTAATGATAATATGTAATCTAAACATACTAATGTGGTGTAATGATAATATGTCATCTAAACATACTAATGTAGTGTAATGATAATATGTCATCTAAACATACTAATGTGGTGTAATGATAATATGTCATCTAAACATACATACTAATGTAGTGTAATGATAATATGTAATCTAAACATACTAATGTGGTGTAATGATAATATGTCATCTAAACATACTAATGTGGTGTAATGATAATATGTCATCTAAACATACTAATGTAGTGTAATTGATATGTCATCTAAACCAACTAATGTAGTGTAATGATAATGTAATCTAAACCAACTAATGTAGTGTAATGATAATGTAATCTAAACATACTAATGTAGTGTAATGATAATGTAATCTAAACATACTAATGTAGTGTAATGATAATGTAATCCAAACATACTCATGTAGTGTAATGATAATGTAATCCAAACATACTAATGTAATGATAATGTCATCTAAACATACTAATGTAGTGTAATGATAATATGTAATCTAAACATACTAATGTAGTGTAATGATATGTCATCTAAACATACTAATGTAGTGTAATGATAATATGTCATCTAAACATACTAATGTAGTGTAATGATAATGTCATCTAAACATACTAATGTAGTGTAATGATAATATGTAATCTAAACATACTAATGTAGTGTAATGATATGTCATCTAAACATACTAATGTAGTGTAATGATATGTCATCTAAACATACTAATGTAGTGTAATGATAATATGTCATCTAAACATACTAATGTAGTGTAATGATAATATGTCATCTAAACATACTAATGTAGTGTAATGATAATATGTAATCTAAACATACTAATGTGGTGTAATGATAATATGTCATCTAAACATACTAATGTGGTGTAATGATAATATGTCATCTAAACCAACTAATGTGGTGTAATGATAATATGTCATCTAAACATACTAATGTAGTGTAATGATAATATGTAATCTAAACATACTAATGTGGTGTAATGATAATATGTCATCTAAACATACTAATGTAGTGTAATGATAATATGTCATCTAAACATACTAATGTGGTGTAATGATAATATGTCATCTAAACATACTAATGTAGTGTAATTGATATGTCATCTAAACCAACTAATGTAGTGTAATGATAATGTAATCTAAACCAACTAATGTAGTGTAATGATAATGTAATCTAAACATACTAATGTAGTGTAATGATAATGTAATCTAAACATACTAATGTAGTGTAATGATAATGTAATCCAAACATACTCATGTAGTGTAATGATAATGTAATCCAAACATACTAATGTAATGATAATGTCATCTAAACATACTAATGTAGTGTAATGATAATATGTAATCTAAACATACTAATGTAGTGTAATGATAATATGTCATCTAAACATACTAATGTAGTGTAATGATAATGTCATCTAAACATACTAATGTAGTGTAATGATAATATGTCATCTAAACATACTAATGTAGTGTAATGATATGTCATCTAAACATACTAATGTAGTGTAATGATATGTCATCTAAACATACTAATGTAGTGTAATGATATGTCATCTAAACATACTAATGTAGTGTAATGATAATATGTCATCTAAACATACTAATGTAGTGTAATGATAATGTCATCTAAACATACTAATGTAGTGTAATGATAATGTCATCTAAACATACTAATGTAGTGTAATGATATGTCATCTAAACATACTAATGTAGTGTAATGATAATATGTAATCTAAACATACTAATGTGGTGTAATGATAATATGTCATCTAAACATACTAATGTGGTGTAATGATAATATGTCATCTAAACCAACTAATGTGGTGTAATGATAATATGTCATCTAAACATACTAATGTAGTGTAATGATAATATGTAATCTAAACATACTAATGTGGTGTAATGATAATATGTCATCTAAACATACTAATGTAGTGTAATGATAATATGTCATCTAAACATACTAATGTGGTGTAATGATAATATGTCATCTAAACATACTAATGTAGTGTAATTGATATGTCATCTAAACCAACTAATGTAGTGTAATGATAATGTAATCTAAACCAACTAATGTAGTGTAATGATAATGTAATCTAAACATACTAATGTAGTGTAATGATAATGTAATCTAAACATACTAATGTAGTGTAATGATAATGTAATCCAAACATACTCATGTAGTGTAATGATAATGTAATCCAAACATACTAATGTAATGATAATGTCATCTAAACATACTAATGTAGTGTAATGATAATATGTAATCTAAACATACTAATGTAGTGTAATGATATGTCATCTAAACATACTAATGTAGTGTAATGATATGTCATCTAAACATACTAATGTAGTGTAATGATAATATGTCATCTAAACATACTAATGTAGTGTAATGATAATGTCATCTAAACATACTAATGTAGTGTAATGATAATGTCATCTAAACATACTAATGTAGTGTAATGATATGTCATCTAAACATACTAATGTAGTGTAATGATATGTCATCTAAACATACTAATGTAGTGTAATGATAATATGTCATCTAAACATACTAATGTAGTGTAATGATATGTCATCTAAACATACTAATGTAGTGTAATGATAATATGTCATCTAAACATACTAATGTAGTGTAATGATAATATGTCATCTAAACATACTAATGTAATGTAATGATAATGTCATCTAAACATACTAATGTAGTGTAATGATAATGTCATCTAAACATACTAATGTAGTGTAATGATAATGTCATCTAAACATACTAATGTAGTGTAATGATAATGTCATCTAAACATACTAATGTAGTGTAATGATAATATGTCATCTAAACATACTAATGTAGTGTAATGATAATATGTCATCTAAACATACTAATGTAGTGTAATGATAATATGTCATCTAAACATACTAATGTAGTGTAATGATAATGTCATCTAAACATACTAATGTAGTGTAATGATAATGTCATCTAAACATACTAATGTAGTGTAATGATAATATGTCATCTAAACATACTAATGTGGTGTAATGATAATGTCATCTAAACATACTAATGTAGTGTAATAATAATATGTCATCTAAACATACTAATGTAGTGTAATGTTAATGTCATCTAAACATACTAATGTAGTGTAATGATCATGTCATCTAAACATACATACTAATGTAGTGTAATGATAATATGTAATCTAAACATACATACTAATGTAGTGTAATGATAATATGTCATCTAAACATACTAATGTAGTGTAATGATAATGTCATCTAAACATACTAATGTAGTGTAATGATAATGTCATCTAAACATACTAATGTAGTGTAATAATAATATGTCATCTAAACATACTAATGTAGTGTAATGATAATGTCATCTAAACATACTAATGTAGTGTAATGATAATGTCATCTAAACATACATACTAATGTAGTGTAATGATAATATGTAATCTAAACATACATACTAATGTAGTGTAATGATAATATGTCATCTAAACATACTAATGTAGTGTAATGATGTCATCTAAACATACTAATGTAGTGTAATGATAATTGTCATCTAAACATACATACTAATGTAGTGTAATGATAATATGTAATCTAAACATACTAATGTAGTGTAATGATAATATGTAATCTAAACATACATACTAATGTAGTGTAATGATAATATGTAATCTAAACATACATACTAATGTAGTGTAATGATAATATGTCATCTAAACATACTAATGCAATGTTGGTAGACTTAGCAATGCATTTAGCTTGGACAAACATTAACTATGGTTACCCTTTTGTCCAAATAGCTTTAGGGTGGGTCATGTGGTATTCTACTTCTAGCACATTCTAAAAGCAACTGCCTATTTTCTTGTGTTTAAACAATCAAACTATATCTATTGTGTGAAATTAGAAGAAGAAGAAAAATAACTTCAAAACCAAAAGACATTGAATCTAAACCGTTCCAATTGAATGGGCCTATAGTGACCCCCTCTTCCTGAGTTTACAGAGAGGGAGAGATTCATACAATACCCACTTGAGTTTCATTCCTCTCTTGATCTGTCAGTTCATATTCACTAAAACCAACCTCCAGCCTTCCTACGATGTAAACATATGCAACAGTGACAACCAGCAGAGGGGGGCTCGCCGTGGTAAAATAATTGTTTGGGTAAATACAGTGACAAGGGAGCCTGATTCAATCTGGAGGGAATGACGATCCGTTTGAAAATTTGGTGGATTGTCGACAGAGACAGAGAGAGACAGAGAGAGACAGAGAGAGACAGAGAGAGACAGAGAGAGACAGAGAGAGACAGACAGAGACAGGGAGACAGAGAGAGACAGAGAGAGACAGAGAGAGACAGAGAGAGACAGAGAGAGACAGAGAGAGACAGGGAGAGACAGGGAGACAGAGAGAATATACTTTCCTTACCCTGCAAACAACATATTTCTCTGAAACACAAAGTGTTAAGTTAGGATACTCCGCGAGCTGTCAAGTGTCGTCCGTCATCCGGTCCTGCCACAGTCTATATATTGATTAAGCCGTACATCACATAAACTCTACAAGACATTATTTCTAATTAAAAAGTATGCCATAAATTCGGGGCTTTATTGCGAGGGCCGTGGCGGTAAATAAATCGCAGGACTGGCTGAAACAGATTGCGGCGGAGTTCTGTGTCTGTCCACGGTTTAGAGCCACCCGTTACAGGGCAGACTCGTTCCATCGGACCTGAGAGGGCCCCCTATACGCCAGACTGGGGCTTAGTCTCCAGAAAACCACAGAAAAGGTACGATATTTGGCCTATTCAAAGTGGTCCTGAATCATTCTGCGAGCAGGGTTTGGTTAGGCTATGACTGACAAGATGGTGCCGCTTTGCTTTCTAGATGGGGTCTATTTTTCTTTCTTCACTCACATTCGTTTTGCTGCTTCCACATGTCACAGTTAAGACGTTTTAATGTCCCCATGTTGATACGGGGATTATTTCCACTGTACCCCATGCCCAAATTGGACCAGTGAGGACACAGGAGAAACCTGCCCCTCAAAACGCAGCCCTTCCCATTTGTCAACTTCTAATTACCTCCCCTGTGTGCGCTGGTTGTTATGCAGCCACTACCCTGAGTTCTCAGTCACCGAGTTGTTTATTTCTTCCAGACGGGCACAAAGGGACACCTCATTTCACAGGTGTGAGCCTGAGGGGAGGGAAGGGATGAAAATAAAATAAAAAAATATGACGATCTCAGCGACAACCTGCCTGACAACATAGGAGGGCGTGTGCCTCGACTCTTTCACTCCTATACAGCCCTTTGCATACCTTTCCAGAGCGAGACTGACTACGACCACACTAAAGCCCCTTTGAGCCAAAGTGGCGGTCGGTGAGGAGGCGGCAGAGGAAGTCCCATTTGGTTAACTGACAGTTTAACGGTCTGCCATCCAACAGGAAGGAGGGTTTTGCGAGCATTTGGTGAGCATCGCCTTGGGAGAAGAAGGAACTAATGAGTGAGCTAAAAAGGACAAGATTAAGTGATCCCTCTATAAAAAGCCCAACTGTAATCTGCTCCACTCCTCCCCGTAATGTCCTCAAATGATCATCACTCCCAGTAAGCCGGCTTCAAACACTTCAAACAGAAACTGCTCAGTGACTGCTCTCGCACCTAGTCGAAGTTTTAGAAGGAGCACTGAAAGGCATTTGTGACCACGAAAAAGGAGAAACGCAAAATCTCCTAAGAGTCGTCTAAATCTCTGTAGGTGCAGTCCATCAATTACACTGGAAAATGAGGTACTATAGGGGACTCTTTCCAGCTAACCGTATATCTTTGCAACATATTCTGATGTATGAGTTCCCAATACCCCGTAATTAAGAAGCCCTGTCCGAGCCAGAACGACTCATACCGCCTGCCATTCTTCAATATCTGCTTACATTTTTGTAGCTTCTCAATGGTAGTCGGTATGCACATATATAAAAACAGTATAAACCACAGGGTGGTGCTGGTTGAGAATCCTCAGTCATATCATATGATATCCAACAGGCCCTGTGGAATGACTAGCGGTTCCCTTTAATCTGCATCAACACATTCTAGCTGTTAGTTTACATTAGAGTACATGATCTAGGCTCTGCATTTAGGGAGAGGTCCCCAGAAATAGGCCTACTGTAAAGACACAATATAATATCCCCTTTCGCCATAATAGTAAATTGCCAGAAAAGTCAGGATCCCCTGTTTCTGTAGATTGATGTACAAGTAAACTTGGACAGGAAGTTTGTCTATCGCAAGCCCCCCCCCCTGGCCTTAATCCGACTTCACTTTGCCAATGTGTTCCCTCCCTCCCTAGTCGTCATGCGTCGGAGGCGACATGGCGGGGGGTGCGGCTTCCGGGCCGACCAATCAAGCCAAGTGGAACCTTCTGCGCACTGCACGGTCCTCTGGGATTGAGGATGCAGCGTGTGACAGAGGGGGGTAGTCAACCCTTCTTGAACACACCCCAGTCATCACCACTCTGATGACTCCATTCCAGTTCGTCTCAGAGAAAATCATTTCATGATTCAACCATGAAAGTCCCTGCATTTTCTTTCAAACAGGTGATATACGCTATATAAATGTATGTAGACAACCTCTTAAAAAAAGTGGATTTGGCTATTTAAGCCACACCCATTGCTGACAAGTGTATAAAATCAGAGTCATGCAATCTCCATAGACAAAAACACTGGCAGTAGAATGCACTGTCATAGGATGCCACCTTTTCAACAAGTCAGCTTGTAAAATGTCTGCCTTACTAGAGCTCCTCCGGTCAACTGCAAGTGCTGTGATTGTGAAGTGGAAACCTCTAGGAGCAACAACGGCTCAGCCGCAAAGTGGTAGGCCACACAAGCTCACGGAATGGGACCGCCGAGTGCTGAAGTGCGTAGTGCGTAAAAATATTCTGCCAACACTCACTACAGAGTTCCAAACTGCCTCTTGAAGCAATGTCAGCACAATAACTGTTCGTCGGGAGCTTCATGAAATGCGTTTCCATGGCTGAGCAGCCGAACACAAGCCTAAGATCACCATGTGCAATGCCAAGCATCGACTGGAATGGTGTAAAGCTCACCACTACTGGACTCTGTAGCAGTGGAAACGCATTCTCCGGAGTGATGAATCCACGCTTCACCATCTGGCAGTTCCATGGACTAATCTGGGTTTGGTGGATGCCAGAACACCACCTGCCCCAATGCATAGTGCCAACTGTAAAGTTTGGTGGATGATAAATAATGGTATGGGGCTGTTTTTCATGGTTGGGGCTAAGCCCCTTAGTTCCAGTGAAGGGAAATCTTAACGCTACATCATACAATGACATTCTAGACAACTTTGTGGAAGGCCCTTTCCTGTTTCAGTATGGCAATGCTCCGTGCACAAAGCGAGGTCCATACAGAAATGGGTTGTCGAGATCGGTGTGGAAGAACTTGACTGGCCTACACAGAGCTCTGACCTCAACCCCATCGAACACCTTTGGGATGATTGGAACGCCGACTGCGAGCCAGGTCTAATCATCAGTGCCCAAACTCACTAATGCTCGTGGCTGAATGGAAGCAAGTCCCCGCAGCAATGTTCCAACATCTAGTGGAAAGCCTTCCCAGCTTCCCAGAAGAGTGGAGGCTGTTATAGCAAAGGAATGACCAACTCCATATTAATGTCCAAGATTTTGCAACGAGAAGTTTTCCACATACTTCTGGTCGTGTAGTGTACATTGTTATTATTGGCTTGGTTTCAATCAATTTGGTCCATACCGTGCAATTAGCCGAGGTCCCACCACACTATGCTCCATCGTTATAATGATAATCCCCCCCTGACAACGTGCCACCGATGGGCCGCAAACCATCCATGCTGTATGAGTTGGTTATGTAAGCTGGTGAGGGAAAGGAGCTGGGATTCCCTTGTCTTAGCAGGAGCAGCGAGGCAAACAGCACGGTATGCATATGCAGGCCGGGGGGACATAGGTAGACACTCAGACACAGCCAGGCTAAGAGCTGAGCAAGCATGACCGGGGGGAGAGAGGGACGGGGGGAGATGTTTCAGAAAGAGACAGAAAAAAAGAGGGAGGAAGAGAGGGGGGGTGGACAGAAGAAAAAATGAAGATGGTGAAAGAGCGAGCGATAGATGTGGGTGAAGGAGAGGTTGAATGCAGTGTGGTACTACTAGAGCATAAGAAAGGACAACAAAATGAATTCAAGCAAGGACAAGGCATGTACACATTGTCTACATTAAGATATGGGGTGGTTCCGAAATACAGGTGAAGGCTATGATCCCTTACTGATGTCATTTATTAAATCCACTTCAAAATCAGTGTAGATGAAAGGGAGGAGACAGGTTAAAGGATATCTAAGTATACGATGTAGTGAATAGGATGCCATTTGGGATGTAGGCAATGTGATCTTTCTTAACAGAATTAAATCAAGGAATACACCTTCTATTAGTTGAGTATGTTGAGAAATTCTTCTATTAAATTAATAGTATTTTGATTATTTTTCACAAAAGCCGATTTCTACAAAAAATATGCCCCTGCATATAATTTCAGACAATTCTAATTTGTATCATGGGGTCGTGACATTTCTGCACAGAAACAAGCAATGGGGGGGGGGCGTATCACACCCTGCGAGGACCTCTCCACCTGCTGGGGCAGAGGTGACCATAAACATGCCTGGGCAAATATATTTCACAGTGTCGTGGTGCCACATGTCAAAGAAATTCACCACTACAGATATCAAAAGTGCATCAAACGACTTGTGGCTTTTCACACATTGATGTCGAACACCAGCATGTTCCTCATTTGTGGCGTTTGGTCATTTTGTTAGCCAAAGCACCAGAAGACCTGTAAAGTAAACCGTCCTCAGGTCGAATTCAAATTTGAGGACGTTGCAGACATCGCTCCATTCAAACTACTCTGCGTCATTCAGTGAGACCTAGACAACATGGCTGTCGAGCCAAACTAACAAAACAAATGGCACTGCTTTAAGATAACAAAACCAAAACCTCGGAGTGCATGTGATCAGAACCCAATGTGGTCAAATAGACCTTACACTGTCGTCACTATGGTAACCTAGATGGGTATGCAAAGCATGCTGGGAAAGGTGTATGAGGTGACTAGTCAAAGGCTCCCCTCCATGTTCCCGCGGCATGGTATCTACCTCACTCTCCTAGGCGATTATGTCTCCTTCCGCCAGAATGGCCTTAAATCAAAGTGACCGCACATTAAGCAATATAAGGTGCATCAAATGAAGGTCAGGAGTTAAGATGTTTTGGAATTAAAGTAGTAATACAAGGATATAAGTTCCTTTGACACCTGTCAAAACTAATATAATAGTTCATTTGTGAGATACACTCCTACACTCCTTTATGCTAGTAGCAGGCTCCTGCCATTACAATAGATCTGAGAAGAGAGCAGGGGAGATGAAGTCCCAGAGATTTCAATTTAAAAAATATGGCTGCATCTCAGTTGTACTTAATTGTTTCCTCATGCCCTCTGTCCTAGCCTCCTCCTCAAAAGGTATTGGAGGAAAATATCTGAGGGGAGGAACGCAAGGAATCAAGGAAATACAATTGAGATTCCCACCGTACAAGGATAACATCCATTACACATGTGCTAGCTTTAAGATACAATCCAAACATAAGCCCTTCTATACAACATACACCGAGTGTACAAAACATTAGGAACACGTGCTCTTTCCATGACAGACTGACCAGGTGAATCTAGGTGAAAGCTATGAACCCTTAAGGTCACTTGTTAAACCAGTGTAGGTGAAGGGAAAGAGACAGGTTAAAGAATGATTTTTAAGCCTTGAGAGAATTGGGAATGGACAAGAGAAAAAGATGTAAGTGCTTTTGAACAGGGTATGGTAGTAGGTGACAGGGGCACAGGTTTGAGTGTGTCAAGAATTGCAACGCCGCTGGGTTTTCCACGCTGAACAGTTTCCTGTGTGTATCAAGAATGGTCCACCACCCAAAAGACATCCAGCCAACTTGACACAAATGTGGGAATCATTACCGTCAACATGGGCCAGCATCCCTGTGGTATGTTTGACATCTTGTAGAGTCCAAGTCCCGACGAAGTGAGGCTGCGAGGTGCAACTCAATAAAACACCCCACTGTTCTCCTATGTTACTCAAAAGCTTCATTGACATCTCGCGACTAATATCCCATTTAGATTTGACTCCTGTCCTTGCTTCATTTCATACTGTGCAGAGGAAAGGACTGGCTGTGACATGAATGCATATTTATTGTACATTAAAACAGGTTATCACTCAGATTACTCTTAGCATAAACGCCTGCACTGTTTTCTTCTGTCTGAGGAGGAAATGCCATTCAAATCCTTTCGACTGCCGGGGTGCCATGTACTGTAACTTGCAAAACCTGGTGCGATTCCGTGTGGAGTTATTCAAAAAAGGTGAAATGCCACCTCTTGCTGAATTTATAAACCGCTGTTGAGAACATATTTCCGACCCACCGTATCCCACGGCTTACGATGAAGTCACGTCATCAACAATGTCAGGTGACCTGGATAATCATTTTTTTCAGATGAGCCGGCGATATCGTCGCCTCAATCGCTAAGAGTGGCAAAGAGAAGAAACAACACGGGGGGGGGGGCAGAGGAACGAGAAGCAAACGTAAACAAGGAGGGGGTGGCGTTTACTGAAAACGCACAGCCTGCAGTAATGGGGGGAGGGGGGAAGACAAGCATAAGGTATGGGTGGAGAGGTTTTTTTTGGGGGGGGGTTGACGTGGGGCGGGTAGAGACTCAATGCACAGCAAAATGGAAGCCAGCTGCACTTTTGCATGATTACGCAGAAAACATAATTTGCATCAGGAAGCGCAATCCAAACATGCTTGTTGGATGTGCGTGGTTATCAACCAGAAAACTCTCCCATTGCCAAGGGGGCATTGCTTACCAGGGCTGTCCCGTAGTTTTGCATATGTTAATGAGCACCTATCATAGATCATTTCCATAACCATCAACTCATCAAATCGCACACAAGAAAACAAGTGAAATTGGACCCAATGAATGCTCGTCATCAGAATACTGTGTAGGAGACTGCATGTGCATTTAATCTTTCCCTGATGCATATTCATGCTTTCAAAGGAAACTGCAAGGTCGGTTGAATCACTTGAAGAGGGTAACTTGATAGCAAGCCAATTAAAAAAAAAGTTTTTTTTTAATCAAGCGTTCATGACTATCTGTTTTTGGGATCGAATTTGAGAAAACAGTGAAGAGAATTGTCTTATGATAATCGCAACTGTTTGATCTGACGAGGAAGTGGATTGACTTGTCACATACCTGGGAGTGATTCTTCTCTTGTCAAAGCTCCTTACAAATCCAGTACATCACATCTCAGAGTCTAGAACCATATATCCCATCCTAGAACAGAGAGAAAGGAACCGGTTAGAATCCAAAATGACTGGATGAGCAAAATAAATAAATAAAAGATATTCACAACACAATGAATCGATTTAATCCATGACGATGATAGGGATATGGATTAGAATCATTTTAAAAATGGCATCATTACAACTTGTTATGATTACACACATGATCATTTGCATGTATATTTTAGCTGCATATTAATGAACTGTTGGTGCATCTTCAGTTGCCCATTAGCAGCATCCTCATGAATGTTTCAAGTGGTCTGGGTGCACTCTGTATTGGCGATGTGTTGATTATATATGTATGAAGCGCTATTCAGGTCACATCAGCGTTTAATGGCTGATTTATTAGGACCCAACAGGGCCCTTCTGATGGCCGCCGGACAAAGAGCCTGATTTAAACTGCATTAACACTCTGCAGTAAATATCCTCATACGACATCAGCATTTTGATGACCGCTTTTTCTTTCCACCATTTACCTTTTTTGCTGAATGAACACACACACACACACACACACACACACACACACACACACACACACACACACACACACACACACACACACACACACACACACACACACACACACACACACACACACACACACACACACACACACACACACACACACACACACACACACACACACACACACACACACACCACCCTCTTGCTCCATTTTCTCTCTCTGTCTTTGAATCAATCAGTCTCTCGCATTTGCTTTCCCTCTTCATCCCTTTGTTTTGCTCGTTCCATTTCTCTTCCCCCGTCATTCTCTCTTTCGATCTTTCCTTCCCTCTGCACTCTCTTTCTTTTCACCTTTTGAAAAGGCTTCAGAGGTGAAGAGGCTGAGTTTAATTACAGCTGAATTAATATGATTTACGACAACTCCCCTATAATTAATTCTACAGAAATGTGTGTAATTGATTTTTTTTTTTTTTTTTAATACACACTCCCATGGTTTCTTTGTGTGTGTGTGTGAGACCAGCACAGGCCAAAACATGCGTTGTGGCAGCAAAAGGAGCTGTGAAATGCATTCCCTTAAAAATTATCTTGATGGAATGTCATCCACATCGCAAACACTAAATGTATGCAGATGGCAGCTGAGGTCCACACATCTGGATCGGAATAGTAAATTATACAAAGGGTTAAATCCGAAATCAAACGAGGGGTTGAATAAGCACTAACCAAATGATAAACGCAATTTCACTCCAATTTGCTTGAACAGAAGTGTAGACTGATTGTGTGGTCTCATCTGACCAAATATATACAAGATTGTATCCTAGCCTACATCATCAAAGCAATACTACAACCTCATGGAAGTACGATATTGCCGTAATGCAGTTCTCTCATGCCTTGTTTTAGTCTGCATTACCAAACTGGCACCTTTGACCTGTTATATTACTCATGCTGTAGCTTTGAGAATGTATAGAAAATACCTGCTCAGACCAATCAATGTAACATGTCAACAGCTGTCACAGTATCGGTTTTAAAAATGAACCATTCTGAAAAGTTCATAGCAACAACACTCAGTAAAATCACACTTCCATTTGATTTGCTTCATTTTAATACCAACATGTTGTACCGATGACACGGACACCCTGTACTACAAATGACCGCCTAGACCAGCGTTTCCAAAACCTTTCGTCCACATCTGAAAATTCTCAAGACCCAAACCATGTGAAAAAAAACCTATGTAATTAACAGCCAATGCTAACTTTATTTGGGGCTATGGCGGTCAATTGCAAAACATTTTTAACAGTATTCTGATTTGTCTTCATTCATCACCACATACTTTTAAATGTGGGGCTATGACAGTCAATGACGGCCAACTGCAAATTAGTCTGACAATGTGTCTTCTCACCGCCACTAATGAGATGGGTGTGTTTGATGCATGTCGCATCGGCGCTTCTCAAAGTCAGGGGGCATGGTCAACTGTGCACATTTCTCTTTGGTCACATCCAACTTGGATCGATATTTGGTTTTACGGTGCTTTCAAGACAACTGGGAACTCGGAAAAATACAAGAGAGGCCTGAGTTCCAGAGTTGGAATGCAGAGTTGGATGACCTTTCAAAATGATTTCTGAAAGGTCATCCCCCCAGAGTTCCCAGTTGTCTTGAACACACTGAAATCAGAAGTTGGAGATTTGAGTTCCCAGTTTAAATTCCTAGTGGTTTTGAATCATTTTCATTTAGATGTTTAAGGTTAACCACATTACAATGATTTTGAGATAAAGACAAGAAATATATAAAATATATATATTCATAATAAAAATATTATAATAATTCAAATCTCCGGTTGCGACCCCACATGGGGTTGCGAACCCTAGTTTGGGAACCGCTGGTCTAAACAGTCTACACATCGTCTGGCCCAATGTTATTTCCTCACCAGTATCGCGTGTGCTTCATCGCGTACATTATTCATTAAGTCCAATCCAAATCGGAGGTTGTTGTTAGATTGGCAGACACCATATGTCAATATCTGGAGAACCAGGCTGGTGGTCAGACAGACATAGCATCTGTCAGTTATTTGAAGGTCCATTGGGGTTTGAAGAACCTTTTGCACCAGCCATATTGCACCAATCCCCCCAAGCAAGAGTTTTGCACAGTGGAAACTAGCCAAATTTACAAAGCATTATGTTCACATTGGAGCGAACATCTCAATTTGAAAATGGTTTAACTTGCACGCTTAGTGGTCATGGAGAACAACTGTGTACAAATCATGGAAATAAACTCCGGCACACAAGTGATATTGACGCTCCAAATGCAGATTTAAATGGATCTTTATACCAATGTTTCTGTTTTGTTCTTGGTAAGAACACTTTACCCTCTCGTTTTCTTATCCTTCTCCGTCTGAGCTACACATTGAGGTGTTTTCACAGCCAGATATTGGATTTCTTCCACGACTTTCATCGGGGCAGAAGTGGTGGTGGCGACCAGGGATAGGAGCTTCTAAATCCTCGTCAAAGGGTTGTGAAACAGAGACAAATGTGCCTTTCATGAGGCACTTACAGGTGTCTGAGACACTGGTGTATTACTGTGGGGAGTCTTCACAGGAGTACACACATTTATATCAATTGTCGTGCTGACTAAATAGTAACCTATCCGGAAAGCAACATTTTAGTTGAGAATACCAAACTAGGGAGAAACTTAAAAGCCGCTTTCCATCTAGGTTCATCAAGGTTCAAATCAACATCAACCAAAGAAACCGCATTAACTGAAACGTCACTTTCTTTCAAAAAAAAAGTCTACCATTTGTTGTCGTATCAGTTTCAGTGCATTTGTATCAGCAAATGAACAGGCATCGAGTGTGGCCTCAGGTTTGATTCATACCATGATTGCGTCCAAGGAAACAGCTATTGTACAACCCGAGATAGTGGACCTTAAAGTCTTCACAATGCGACACACATAAAAGGTTAGTCTATACTGTGTGCTGCGTAACCCAAGTCCACTCACAGGCATTTAGTGCACTATACCGAAACAATTCATATAATCTGCTGTAAGTGCTTTTATCTAGCTTTTAGCGGACTATCCAGAGTTTACAGTCCATTCATACAGCCAACTATAGCTGCTTCAATCTAGGTTTTACAGCACTAGGGACACATAGCCTAATCGAAGGGTTATCACATCAACACTCCCAACAGGCCCATATACCTTCTGCTAAAAAGAAAAACTAGAAAGAGCACACGTTTACAGACTAATGACTGACTAGTGGCTAATGGCTAACGCATGACTAATGACTAACAACCTGTGGTGTAAAGTACATAAGTAGTACTTTCAAGTATTTTTACATAAATAGTTTTACTCCATACATTTTCCCAAAAGTACTCGTTACATTTTGAACGCTTAGGTCATCTCTACTGCCTCTGATCTTGTGGACTCACTAAACACAAGCTTTGTATATAAATTATGTCTGAGTGTTGGAGCGTAACCCTGGCTATAGTTCAAATACAAACTAGAAAATGGTGCCATCTGGTTTGCTTAATAAGGAATTTGAAATGGTTTTCTACACTGTTCACTTTTGATACTTAGGTATATTTAAAACCAAATACTTTTAGACTGTTTCTCAAGTAGGATTGTACTGGGAGACTTGTACTCCAGTCATTTTCTAAGATCTTTACTCAAATATGACAACGGAGTACTTTTTCCACCACTGCTAACAATTGACTAATGGCTGACTAATGCAGGGTGACGGCCTGTGTCGTACACAAAAGGCGAGGCAGTCGTGGTCCCCGGAGCTCATCAAAGAGCGGCTTACTTTGTCAGCTGAGTGGAGAATGTGCTGAGAGCGAGAGAGAGGTCGGGAAGTCACAGGACAGGGCTCACTAAGCTACTGTCGACCGACACACACACACAAACAAACACACACGTTACTAGTGTGGCATTACAAGCGACACATTAGCGACAAAACGCGGTAACGGCTGATCCTAGTCTCTCAACTCATGGGTTGTTACAGGCCAGAACACAGCCAGAGGCTATATGGACACGGTTAATGTAGAGAAAATGCATTGCGGTTGAAGTGTCCTGGTTATGAACAGGACCAGCTTGGAGAGAGTGGATACCTCACAAAGTGCTCAATTGACATTGTGTATCCATACTATGGAGTCGAGACGCCGTGGTAGTTTTGTCCATCAAATCTAATAAAACTTGCCATTTATTCATACAAACTTCATGGTTTCCAAAAACGAGTCTGCAAACTGAGTTGCATTTCTCATTGTAGCCTATATAACGACAGGCATGCAATTCCTGAAAACAAGAAGTGGGCCTAGACCTCCATTAATGTGTGTGTATGTGAACAAACAAATTTGATAACACATTTAAATATTCAAGTAAATGAGAGCTTTGTTTTAACCTACAGGTAGATAACACATGGCACATATTATTCCAGTAATTCTCAGCAGGTCAAACATTATGTGCTGAGTCAGTCTAGGGGTGTTAGCAGAGGCTATCATTAGGCGTGAATGGGGAAGCAGGACAGACACACACTATGCATAGGCAACATCTGGACCCAAGGGACAAATTAAATGCAGGGTAACTGATAACAATTGACTGCGGTTGCTGGCAACCCAGACCAGAGAACGTGCAGATAGAATGTATTTTTCTGCCTCCCTTACTGCAGCCTTGTTTTCACTTTCTCTCCTCCTCACTCACTCCATCTCGCTCCCTTCTTCTGCATAATCTTATCGTCCCCCCCCTCTCTCTCCATCCCTATCCGTCCTTCTCCGCCATGCTCCCTCTGCATCTTCCTATCGTCCTTCCTCTCCAATGTCAACCTCCCGAATCTCCCCCCTGCGTCTTCTGCTGAGTCTTCCGTCTCCGTCCTCTCCCTAACTCTCTCTCTCCATCTGCATGACAAAGAGTGGAGGTGGAGACGGGCGTACGCTCAAATAACACCTCCAGCCTTTTTAGATACTCTGCTGCAGTCTCCCACATGCTTGCGTCCTTAATGGCCTTATTAGGGAATGGCAGAACCTTGAACTATGCGAGATGTGTGTTACTGGCGTGTTTGTCTCTGTGTGTATTGGGTGTGCAAGCAGACGGTTGTCCCCGTGTGTCCTATGATACGAATGTTGGATAAAGCGTCGAGGAGCGGAGGAGGCTTCCTCATACCCCTGCTATGTCCACACAATGAGAGAAGGTAGGTGGGTGGGAAACCTGGCGTGTAAAACGGCTTCATGCTAAAGATATGTTTTTGAAAATGTATACGTCAAAAGGTGCACAAGCGTCAAACCCACAATTTGTAAGTCAGAAAACATTTCCAAAAACTGGCCACCTTTGTGCGTGTCAAGCAAACCAGAGGCAACCGCACAATGTGTAAAACCCCTTGTTGTAGTAGATACTACTCAAAGTGGCCACCTTTGTGCGTGTCAAGGCGAATTAGCGTCAACCCCTACAATTTACAGTAAACATGCAAAACACCTTGTCGAAGACACCGTTCAAAGATGGCCGCCTTCGCGGGTGTCAAGGCGAACTAGCGTCAACCCCACAATTTTGCCCTCTTCACCGAAGCTTGAGAGGCAAGGTGTGGGGAAGGGAACGGGTGTTTATCTTGGAGATGGAATATCATTATGGTAATGATGCTATTCTTTCTTTGGAATACATACATACTCTCAATGGGATGAGCAACCTTGCGGCGGAACATAAAAGTCAATAGAGGAGAAGATTGTATGGGTGACGTTAGTGGGACTTGACACTGGAGGTCCTTCAAAGGGCTACAGCATCGTGTGCATGTACAATCAGACGTTTCGCTTTTCTCCTCCCTCACATAATAACGGCACTTTGCGTCACGTTTGCAGTGCAGGGTTATATTGTCGGGCAAGGAGACGCGATCAAGATTAATGCAGACTATTCGAGTATAATACCATTGAACGCAAATACCAATATTCCACTGCAAAGGAAAATGATCTAAATGATCTCGATTATCTGAAGACATATGTAAAGGCGTGGAGGAATAATATGCAGACATGAAACTCAACATGTGCACAAAAGCACTGCAACACACATCGACACTAAAACTGTGTTTTGGCATTGGGAATGGGTTCCAAAACAAACCTGCATCTGATTGAAACTGGGGATCGAGTTACTGGCAAGGCCCGTCTAGTGTCCTGCTTCCATGTGTAAGGAGCGGGGTCGGGCACACACAATGCTCCCATTCAGGCTTTGTGGAAGACAGCCGAGATATCCCAGGACCCCTGTAACAGGGGGGTTAGAAAGGGTGCCTATTTCTCCACGAGGTGATGAACAACGGCAACGCCTTCTGTACTACTACATGCCGATTGTGTCCCAAATGGCACCATATTCCCTATATAGTGCACTGCTTTTGACCAGAGCCTATGGGCCCTGGTCAAAAGTAGTGCGTAGCTCACTATATCGGGAATGTGGTGCCATTTGGGATGCAAACAGACACGACTGAACCTGTATCAACGTCTTAAATGGGCAGCCTGACCTCGTATTGATCTACACGTCATAACACAAGGGAACATGTCGCTCTTTTATATCACATCGTGGACAAGTGTTTAGGTCCCACTGTGATACTGTTAAATTGGCCTGTCCAGGTGAAAAATGGACATTAAGAAGAGAGGGATTAGGAGTTAAAGACACTGGACTACATATTGGAGTTGATTGGAAGTCTCTCCTCCACCCATGATCAGTGCTATTTTGTCTTTCATTAGTTAGTGGCAAATTAACTACTTCCTAATACGACACAGTATAACACAACAAGTCACCTAACTTCTACGGATAACCTTCTTGATTTATCACCGACTTCTTTTCGTATCAAGGCAGCTAGTGTGTAAAAGTCCCACCCCCAAAAAAAAAAAGACACACAAAAAAGGTATCAGACGTAATTGATCCGACAACTCCCCCATTTCCCAGTTTGGTATTCATTTCCCATTAGCAAAAACACAAGATATGCCCTTTGACCTTTGAGGTAGTTCAATTCTGAGTAGCTCCAAAACGAATAATGGAAAATTATTTCAGTAGAGAGTATAAGCCTGTGTCTACCTGCACGCACACACACACACACGTCGCAAATCATAGCACAAGCTGATTGTGGGCTTTGACAGAAATGGTCAATGTCTGGAAGAATTACACACGGACCGCGCAGCAATACATCCTAAACGTACATCTGACAGAGGCTTTTAAAACACAGACAACGCAGGCAGAGCAGCCATCCATGCGTAAAATTGGACAGCCATCCCTCAGCCCAGGCATACATCTATGGCTGGCTTTACATGGGGAGAAGCACAATAGAATGAACTTCTGATTTTAAAAAAATAAATTCAAAAAAGTAATTGAATCCGGGATTCAATAGTGCTGGATTACAGTCACAAAAACATGGCCATGCGAATTCCACGCTCAGCAGGGGGTGAACAATGTATTCATTCAAGACTGACTGATTGAATAACTATCATGTTGGTTCTACTCACAAACTATTGGGAAAGAAAGTGCGCACTTGTTTTGTTTATAAAATGCTGGAATATGAATTCCTTGATAATGACAGTTATAAGATATTAGCGATCCTTGTCTAAAAATACAAGCGGACGATCTCCCATAGCAATCGATGAATAAAACGGACTGCCCAAAGAGGCATTCTGAACGGTGCCTGGAAAAAGTCAATTGGGTGTGATGCGAGAAACAACCGAGAATGTGAAAGGACTTAAGCACACGATTTACTGAGACGGCCTAATCCACTTGTAGCCATCCATCTTTAAAAAAGGCATGATGGTAGTATGTGCAGAAAAGGGTCCTGTAACAGTTTGCTACAGCAGCCAATAATTCCGTATGAGACCTATAAAAGGTTACGGGGGGGGGGTCACCGAATGTGTAACCCCTAAATACACCGGTTATCAACCCAGCAAATCACATTTGTGTTGCCAAGTTTACATTAAACATGTAGACTAAAAAATATATATATAATTATAAAAAATAAAAATAGGGATGGAGTGATAGGCATCTCTGTTTTGGTGAAGCCCTGTTGCATTATTCTCTGCCGGTGGCTGACGCGATAAGACCTGACAGTCAACTGCTGTAAAGTGACATTGTGCCTCGGTAAACGTGTTCAATTCTTGTTAGGGGCAGGGAGAGATAAGGGCCGTATCCTCATCGGGTAGCTAGATGCCCCTTGCTAATGTTTAGCCTGGAATACCGTTAAAGCTTGCAGGAGAGAGTAAATAGCAGTGTTGGTGGTAAACATTTGGGTTTCAAATGAAAACTCAACAAAACCATAGAGTGTTTGGCATCTTCGAAATGAGAAGTCCTCAGATAGATCGCCTTCTCGGAGCGTTGCCGAGGGTGACATTGTGATGAATTGCTCAAGCAGAGTCATGATTCCAGTCGTCAATAGCTTTCCAGATAAACTTGGGCAGTTTATTTTCTATGAACTGGGATATTCCGTCACAAAAATAAAGAATTCAGTCATTTCAGGCTGAAAAAAAAAGGGGCCGAAGCAATCATAATGGCAGGCAGTGTGTTGTGGGTAGCGGTTCTATGCTTGACTGAGGAACATGGGGCTGCATACTAATGTCACTGGGATTCTTTGAAGCAGATTGCGAGCACTCGCTATTGGCCACCTTTCAAATTGAGCAGATTGCAAGCAAAACAACAGACAACAATTGTCTAAGTCTATACATTGCTTATGAGTGTCTGTCTAATTTACTCACGTCAATGTGCACTTTCCTTTTCAAATCCTCCTCACTTCCACAGCCAACAGAATAGCCCCTCAATTTAATGTCAGACCATGGAGAGGTAAAACTGATCCATTATGATGGTGGTGATGGTGGTTGTTGTTGTTAGGGTTTCTTGCTTAAGGTCAAATGAGGTTCGACTTTTTAATTTAGCCCAGCAACAGAATTCAACCCAGCAGTCTTGTGGGGTAAGAGTATAGCACAGTTAAGCAGCGGCAGACCTACTCAGAGTTACGGATCTCTCAGTAGAGATTGTTCTGGCTCCTGTTACTCGGGTCAAAGACAGGTCGAGGAATGGGATTTTTCAGAACGAGGTGTGAGGACCATGAGATCGGATGCCGCCTTTTGCGTGTCATTAAAATTGTACACGGCGCTAACAAAAACAAACTGACGGCGCATGGTAACTGACAGAGGGAGACAGATGGCTGTCGGAGAGGGGTTTCTTATGCATGAGGACTCTCTGCATCTGTTGGTGTGTGACTTCAGATCTCATGGCCGGGGTGACGTTCTAGCGGGGAAAGTACTGTTCATACGGAAGCAAACGAAAGCTGAGCGCTGTTGTCTGTGTTCAAAGAAATCCAGCCATTTTATTTGGGGAGACCTAACTCCTGCACAATAGAGTTGGAGCCGCAATCCTACTCAGGAGGCCTTGAAAGCAATTAAGGACCCAGTCAATCTCTTGACACCCAGGTGGGGTGACACTGCTAAAATAATGGCTTCAGTTAATCAGATGGGCAAAGAGCCTTGAAGGAAAAACCAGCAGGACACTGCAGCCCCCTCAAGACCAGGGTTGGCCACCTTTGTCATACGAGAGACAACGGTACGGGACCTGGGGTTGGCAACCTTTGTCATCTGTCAAAACAGATCCAAACATCATAAAATGTGTATAAAGTGGTTGTATGGCCACAGTCCAGGCTGACTCTCCGTCCAGGCTCTTCTCAGAGACAGGCTCTAATTGGACATGATGGTGGAGAGCCTGAGAGGTGCTCTCTTATTCGGTGTGCTTTTCCCTTTTATTAAAAATTAAAGTGCGATTCGGATGCTCAATTTGCATTCAGCCAGACAATGGAGAGAAGGTTACAAATTCTCTCCCTCCCCCCTCCCCCCTCTCTCCCCACCCCCTCCCCTTCCCTCCTCCCTCTCCCCTCCCCCACCCCCTCTCCCTCCCCTCCCTCCCCCACCCCCTCTTCCTCCCTCCCTCTCCCCTCCCCCACCACCTCTCCCTCCCTCTCCCTCCCCCCACCCCTCTCCCTCCCACTCCCTCCCCCACCCCCTCTCCCTCCCTCTCCCTCCCCCACCACCTCTCCCCCTCTCCCTCCCCCCACCCCCCTCTCCCTCTCCCTCCCTCTCCCCACCCCCTCCCTCCCTCCCTCTCCCTCCCCCCACCCCCTCTCCCTCCCTCTCCCCACCCCCTCTCCCTCCCTCTCCCCACCCCCCTCCCTCCCCCTCTCCCCACCCCCTCTCCCTCCCTCTCCCTCCCCCACCCCTCTCCCTCCCTCTCCCCTCCCCCTCCCCTCTCCCCCCCCTCCCTCTCCCCACCCCCTCTCCATCCCTCTCCCCACCCCTCTCCATCCCTCTCCCCACCCCCTCTCCCTCCTCTCCCCCCACCCCCTCTCCATCCCTCTCCCCACCCCCTCTCCCTCCTCCCCCACCCCTCTCCCTTTCCCTCTCCCCACCCCGATGCACCAAAAGCACTTCTTTCCTGTTCAATTTCATCCTTTAGTGTCAGTACAATTAAAACTGCATCTTGACCATCTTTCCAATCCACATTTCCCCCACAACCAAGACAGTCAAAGTCATCAGTCGAACGCGGTGCAAAAAAAGCCTTCCCCGGGGCAGGAGCATTGGCATCACGTATTCCACACTCCCAATGATTAGATGGAAGGCCAGGTTATTGACCACTTCAGGATGGAGGATTCATTGGACGGAGGGGCTGTACGTTTGTAGCTAATGATGAATTTCATAGGGTCACGAGGAGCCAATCTGAAGCCAAGCAGTGGGTGGAGAAAGGTGGCCAACTCTTCCGATGGAGGTTTTGGCCTATTAGGGAAGGAGAAAGCGGCTGCCTGTTGTATTGAGGCATGTATTGGTCCGAATACTCGGTTCACGTGTCAAAGGATTCTATATTGAGTGGGGATGACAAGAGCATCAGGTGAAAGGACAAAGTTGTTTTAAATATGAGTATCAGTTCAAGCCTAGTTTCAGATTGTGCTAGGCAGTCATGGAAAGACTGGATGCTTTTGTAATTAGTTAAATGCACCAATCTCACTGTTACTATTATAAATTAAATGGCATGTTGATAAATTGGCAGAGTGCTTTTGTAACTAATACAACAGAATTTGCTCGCCATCTCACCATTTAGACCCCTTCAGCATTTCAAATGCCACATTTCAGTTTGAGCGCCAGACCTACATTATGAGTTTATGTACCGTAAGCCAACGTCACATCAGTTTATCTTGATCGCAGCGCATCAACTGGCACATGTGCACTGCCATATTCCCATGTGCAGATAGAAATCAGTTAGTGACCTGGGTGTAGTGGCTGCATTTAAGCTGCTGCTCCAATTATTTCTGCCCAGTTGCAATTATACGAGGCTACCCAGCTGTGTTTGACACAAAGCTGGCTTTCCGAGGGCTTACCACCACCAAAAACATAAACAAGATTAGAGACCGTAACCTTTCACATCGACTCATCTCTGACAGCGGAGCCAGTAAGTGGACATTTGGTCTCGCCAGCCGCACCACCGCCACAAACTATACAACAACAACAAAAAGATTCACCACAGTGAGGTGCTTAAATGTCTTACTGCAAGGGGCTGAAAGGGAGAAAAAAAAACAGTTGCAATGTGCCTCCCCGAATTAGATTGCTTTGTGCCGGGCAAAAAAGTTATCTATGATTCTCATCTCAATCAATTCTGTTCATTGGGGGGGTTGTAGCCACAGGAATGGCAGGTTGATATCACATTAAAGTTAAAGCCACAGGAATGGCACAGAAATATCCCGGTTGTCATCACATTAAAGTTAAAGCCACAGGAATGGCACAGAAATATCCCGGTTGTTATCACATTAAAGTTAAAGACATAGGACCCTGGCAGATTAAGAGCATCTCAAACTGTGCTCTATCCAAATGGCTCCGTATCCCCTCAATGTCCTCTGGTCAAAAGTACTACAATAGCGAATAGGGTGCCATTTTAGACAAAGACTGCTGCAACAATATCATGACTGCGAGTACCTATTAATCATTAAGGGTGGGAGTTTAACTGTGAAGGATCAAACCTGAGCTCATAGTCTAGCTACCTACTGTAGTCTCACATTGCTCCAGTATGATAAACATGCTCATAAATTCTTTCATCGGTCTAGATATGAGCTGATATGTAGCCATCCATTTGGCATGTACAGCACTGAAAGTTTACAGTTCATCTTGACTGAATTGGTATTCCCCACCCCATTGTGGTAATTTATGAGACCATGGCCTGTGAATAACTAGGCAGCCCAGATCTGACTGAATGCCTGTGACATCAGTTGCAAGTTAACAAATGACCCCAGATGGCTGTTCGCCGGTTAAGGTAAAGCCTAGGTATCAGCTCAAGTCTTCAGGTCTCAGCCAAGGTTACTCGTCACTTAATTAAACATGGTTCACCGAACTACCTCCAACACATAGCACCTAAATAAAAGTGATAAAAGCTAAATACAAAATCTAACAATCGTTGTGCAAATTTCCCTCCGTCCATTGTTACAGCCGGAAGAAATCCTGCTGAGATCTTTACTCTGTACTACGGATGTGATGTGTAGGATGTGATGTGTCTATATGTAGGCTGTGCATAGCCACTAGTTATGGACAAGGCAGACGGAGTGAGCCTTGTTGAACGGATGTGGCTGTCAAACGTCAGGGTGAAGAGGACGGGACGTTCAGAGCGCTCTGCCGTACCGATGATAAACGGATGTAATATGGCACCAGTCACCCAGCAGAACCAGTCAATACTACTGAGCAGAGGAATGCTAGAGGGACAATGGGAGACTGTGGACCTTGTTATGGAATGACAAAAATCTAGGGGAGGGCAGTGGGGGGGGGGTATCTTATTCAATACACGTTTCAACAGTCAGCCACTGGCGTACCACACACCCCCCCCAAAACTCGGGGGGGGCACAGGAAAAAAAATTTTTTGGGGGGGGGGGGGATCCCCCCCCCGGAGGTCAGGCTCCCCAGATTGCATATGAACACATCATAAGACATGGTAAAAATATATATATATATATAACAAGAAATTATCTTCATAAAACTGCACAATTTTCCCTCAGCCCCATGGCCATCCATGGGGTGAGCACTAGTCAGTCAATAGTAGTGCACTATATAGGGAATTATATAGGGAGATTTAATATTGCATTTTTTTGGCAAACGCTTAAATATCTGGTGAACAAATAGGGTCTGTTACAACTGTGAAAGGCATATTTTCAGGTCAAACCATCATCAGGTTTATCCGATGTAGGGAATACCAGGAAATGAAGGCTTCCACACCACTGTGTCAACCTAAAGTAGGGGTTGTTTGTGGTTTAATGGTCCTGATCCATAACACCTCGACATCATTCCTACAGATCTGTAAAGAAATATTTAATTAATCAGAAAACCTGGAGACGTGAACAGACACACGTTCCAGGTTAGCCCCAGCCAGAAGAGCGTGTGGCCCTCTGACCGTGAGAAGAGAGGCTGCTGGGGGTCTATGAAAGCCTGCTCCAGACCTTGACTGAAGGTGATCGCTCTGTGTACAAGGGCGAGTGAAAAAGGCCCCCCTTTTCCAGCTCCTCACCCTGCGGGGCCCCTGCCTGCGCGCCATCGCAGTTATCGGCTGCTTATTATTTGGCTGAATGAGCCGGAGCGGGGCTCCTGGGGGCGCTGCTGACATAATGACTGATTACAGTCTGCGGCTCCCACGAAATCCCAACGTTGCCACCAACAGGCAGCCGGCAGCTCGGCACCGCGGGAGAGGCCAGGGGGAGCGATGACAGCCTAACTGAGCCACCTCTCTACCTGTCACGGCTGACAGAGACGCGGCTGGACACCTGGGTCACTCCGTGCCCATCACGGATTGTCACGAACCCACTACCTCACGTCTACCCCAAAGTCCAGGTTGACATATCCGGTGTACATGGCAACACTTTCTTTTATTATGACAGGAGACAGGTCGTATACATGATTTGCATGATCCCTCTCCACCTGCCTTTCAAGTTCCTGCACTCAGGGTTGCCATATCTGTGGTTTTCTAGCTAAATTAGGCTACTTGGTATACTTCAGGAAACAGCAGAGGGAACACCCCCCTATCCACATCGATGGAACAGTAGTGGAGAGGGTAGCACGTTTTAAGTTCCTCGGCATACACATCACAGACAAACTTAATTGGTCCACTCACACAGACAGCATCGTGAAGAAGGCGCAGCAGCGCCTCTTCAACCTCAGGAGGCTGAAGAAATTTGGCTTGTCACCAAAAGCACTCAAACTTCTACAGATGCACAATCGAGAGCATCCTGGCGGGCTGTATCACCGCCTGGTACGGCAACTGCTCCGCCCACAACCGTAAGGCTCTCCAGAGGGTAGTGAGGTCTGCACAACGCATCACCGGGGGCAAACTACCTGCCCTCCAAGACACCTACACCACCCGATGTTACAGGAAGGCCATGAAGATCATCAAGGACATCAACCACCCGAGCCACTGCCTGTTCACCCCGCTATCATCCAGAAGGCGAGGTCAGTACAGGTGCATCAAAGCTGGGACCGAGAGACTGAAAAACAGCTTCTATCAAGGCCATCAGACTGTTAAACAGCCACCACTAACATTGAGTGGCTGCTGCCAACACACTGACACTGACACTGACTCAACTCCAGCCACTTTAATAATGGGAATTGATGGGAAATGATGTAAATATATCACTAGCCACTTTAAACAATGCTACCTAATATAATGTTACATACCCTACATTATTCATCTCATATGCATACGTATATACTGTACTCTATATCATCGACTGCATCCTTATGTAATACATGTATCACTAGCCACTTTAACTATGCCACTTTGTTTACATACTCATCTCATATGTATATACTGTACTCGATACCATCTACTGGATCTTGCCTATGCTGCTCTGTACCATCACTCATTCATGTATCCTTATGTACATATTCTTTATCCCCTTACACTGTGTATAAGACAGTAGTTTTGGAATTGTTAGTTAGATTACTTGTTGGTTATTACTGCATTGTTGGAACTAGAAGCACAAGCATTTCGCTACACTCGCATTAACATCTGCTAACCATGTGTATGTGACAAATAAAATTGGATTTGATTTGATTACTTTGAAAACAATGTCGTGGGTGACAATGTATTGGTCGCAGGTTTTTGGGCTACTTCTAAGTTGCTCTGTGGCCACCATGGCATAAACAAAAAACGTTTCTATTTCACTGTGACTTGCTGCTGCTGACTATCAGGCAATGAGGCAGGCTGTTGCTGAGTGAGTGAGTGAGTGAGTGAGTGAGTGAGTGAGTGAGTGAGTGAGTGAGTGAGTGAGTGAGTGAGTGAGTGAGTGAGTGAGGGCCGGAGGGGTGGGTGTGTGTGTTGAGAGAGCACTGCAGCCTAGTCCACTGTTGGCTGAGTCACGTGAGTGAGAGGAGACAGAGCAGCACGTTCACGTAGTGACAACGTTTTACCAGTTGTAGGTAGTCTATTTAACTTGTCATTATTTTTTTGATTTCACCTTTATTTAACCAGGTTGAGAACAAGTTCTCATTTACAATTGCGACCTGAAATGCATGAGAGGGAATTTGAAATGTCAGTTATGGAACTCCCTCACCTGCTTCTGTTATGGGGAAAAGTGCTCAATGAAACTGACATTAAATGTGGAGAATAACATTTGCATGTATTAACATTTGTTGGCCATCAAGTAGCCTATCCATGTATATGCAATTGTAGGCTACTGTACAGTTTACAAGAAATATTTTTAACATTACTAGATCACTGGAGTCATTACAAATCAATCTGCCACTTATGTAGTCTACCTGGAAAGGCCTATATCTTCAGTGTATTGCTGTTGTAGTAGCCTTGTGTTATTATGCTATTATTAAAATGGCCAGGTTCAGTTAAATAAATTGGAAGTTTTTCGCAATTGCCGATCAGTTCCCATAACGCATTAAATTGACATAAATCAGTCAGATTGAGCTACATGTAAAAAGAAAAAAAAAGAAAAAAACACTGGCTGCTGTTGACAAGCATATTCACTTCACATACATATGAATATTTAATTCAGTGATTGAAAGTACAACCCCATCTTTAGTAGCCTATTCCAGCAGGCTATTGGGAAACAAGCAATTACCATAGAAAATCGCCAAGCTATTCATGTTGAATAAATGAGCCTGTTGATTTGAACTAAAAGCAAGCTGTTAAATGGTTCCGTTTACATCTTGCCTAGGCTACTGTAGACTATCTGATATAAGACGTATGCCAATAGGCTACCTGCAACCCAAAGTTGAATTACAATCATAAACCGAGATTATAGCTATTGAAATGACAAGTCAATCTCACAAAAAAAAAATGGACCGTTTATAACGGTTTGTAGTCTTAATAACATCTGGTTTGTGATATACACACGCGCACCATGGCTAACGGCTGTATCCAGGCACTGCGCGTTGCGTCATGCATTATTGCTTTAATCATAGCAGTCAAACGAGTTAAAATCCACATTGATTGATGTAAAATGATCTGGCGAGTTTAATAAAAGAGCAAATTACCTTTTCAAACATGTTTATTATGTCATAATTCACAAGAAATATTATTTTGATTTCAACCGAATGTGGCTTCTAATGTCGTTACAAATTACTTTGATATTACTTCTTTATTGGCTAGATAACGTTGGGGGAAAAGGGTTTATTGCACACACGTGGCAACTCCTGCTCTGAAAAACAACTAATTGGGCTTGTTTTCAGGCTTTTTGGCAGGTTTTGAGTGGACATTTTTGCGAGACCTGGCAACCCTGCCTGCACTCTTATGAATGACACACAAACACTCACACACACGTGGGCACGAGTGTCAAAATACGTATGAAAAGAGCACGGCAGGGGAGGCAGGGGGGTCTGCATTGTCAATATCAACAGCCACCCTTTTCAAATGACAGAGGAAGAATAACTACCCTGCGTATGTGCTTTTCAGACGACGTCGGCTTTTAGGCAGTTAATAATGTTCAAGGTAAGACAAAAACGGGTCATTTTGTAAAACGTTTTGCTCCAGCAGGCCGCTGCATCAATCCAGGCATCTCCACATTGAAAGGTGAGAAAGGTCTGGCAGGCAAGATTATTTTGCCAGTTGGCTCCGCAGCACCACAAACTGAAAGGGGAACCTTTCCTTATATACCAACCTGGGTAATTTTCATTAGACACAAAATGTTAGAAAATGGACTGAAACAGGGAGGGACTACCTGACCCTGTCCAATAATAAATGCTAATTTTTGATTCTTACAGTGTGCCATAATGATTATGATCCTGGTTCAAGAGATGATTGCAGGGACACAGTGGTTGGGACTGGAATAGACAACATCACTACTCCCATGGGCCAATCGCATGCATCATTGTGAGTGAGTGACTGCTGTAAGGAGCCTCCTGGATAAGGCAGTCTGTCCCGCTCAGTTTATATCCAATCCTATCACTATTGATTAGTGATAACTATTTGGGCTCAGACAACTGTAGCGGGAGATACTGAAATAGATTTAAAAGATGCACTCGAGATCAGATTCTGATCAAGCGAATGGATTGAGCCCCGTTGAATGTATTGGAAAAGTGCATTCTACTCATTTAAAAAAGGAACCTTCCACTCAATATTACACTGTATATGCATAATTCAAAACAGGAATAGTACTAAGGCCTATTGGGCTTGATCGAAATGCTTCTATTCATCATTACCTTTCAGATAACGAAGGGAAAAGACAGAAGTGTAAAGGACTTTGTTTATCAACACCGTCATATGCCATTTTATGCTGAATTGGAAGACCTCAGATCGTATGGCAGATGGGCTTTTGAGGACAGTGTAGTCTTGCAAAAAAATATTACGCATTATACAAGTGTTTACTTCTGGTTATGACACTATATTGTGGATTATCGCCTCAAAAATGGACTGACACTGGCCATTGTACTGTTCTCCTGTCTCAAAGATGCATTTGGTAACATTTCCACATGCAAATAGGACTTACTACCACTGACATGTGGTGCATTCGGAAAGTATTCAAACCCCTTGACTTTTTCCACTGTTACTTTACAGACTTATTCTAAAATTGATTAAATTGTTCCCCCTCCCCCCCACCTCAATCTACAAACAATACCCCATAATGACAAAGAGAAAACAGTTGACATTTGTTAAAATGTATAAACAAATTTAAACTGAAATGTTACATTCACATAAGTATTCAGACCTTTTACTCAGTACTTTGTTGAAGTACCTTGGGCGGCGATTATAGCCTCGAATCTTCTTGGGTATGATGCTACAAGCTTGGCACACCTGTATTTGGGGAGTTTCTCCCATTCTTCTCTGCAGATCCTCTCAAGCTCTGCCAGGTTGGATGGGGAGCATCGCTGCACAGCTATTTTCAGATCTCTCCAGAGATGTTCGATTGGGTTCAAATCTGGGCTCTGGCTGGGCCACTCAAGGACATTGAGACTTGCCCCAAAGCCACGACTGCATTATCTTGGCTGTGTGCTTAGGGTTGTTGTCCTGTTGGAAGGTGAACCTTCCCTACAGTCTGACGTCCTGAGGGCTCTGGAGCAGGTTTTCATCAAGGATCTCTGTACTTTGCTCTGTTTCTTTCCTTCGATCCTAGTCTCCCAGTCCCTACTGCTGAAAAATATACCCACAGCATGAGGATGCCACCACCATGCTTCACCATGGGGATGGTGTCAGGTTTCCTCGAAACATGACGCTTGACATTCAGGCCAAAAGAGATCAATCTTGGCTTCATCAGACCAGATCATCTTGTTTCTCATGGTCAAAGTCCTTTAGCTGCCTTTTGGCAAACTCCAAGTAGACTCTCATGTGCCTTTTACTGAGGAGTGGCTTCCGTCTCGCCACTGTACCATCAAGGCCTGATTGGTGGAATGCTGCAGAAATGGTTGTGCTTCTGGAAGATTCTCCCATCTCGGAGTGACCATCGGGTTCTTTGTCATCTCCCTAACCAAGGCCCTTCTCCTCCGATTCCTCAGTTTGGCCGGGCGGCCAGGTCTAGGGGCCACTGTTCTTGGGCACCTTCAATTCTGCATAAATGTTTTGTTACCCTTCCCCAGATCTGTGCCTCGACACAATCCTGTCTCGGAACTCTAGGGACAATTCCGTTGACGCCATGGCTTGGGTTTTTGCTCTGACATGCACTGTCAACTGTGTGACATTGTTTAGACAGGCGTGTGCCTTTCCAAATCATGTCCAATCAATTTAATTTACCACAGGTGAACTCCAATCAAGTTGTAGAAACATCTCAAGGATGATCAATGGAAACAGGAGGCCCCTGAGCTCAATTTCGAGTCTCATAGCAAAAGGTCTGAATTCGTATGTAAATAAGGCATCTGTTTTCAACATTCCACGCAAGATCTCACCCCGTGGGGTCAAAATGATCACAAGAACGGTGAGCAGAAATCCCAGAACCACACGGGGGGACCTAGTGAATGACCTGCAGAGAGCTGGGACCAAAGTAACAAAGCCTACCATCAGTAACACACTACGCCGCCAGGGACTCAAATCCTGCAGTGCCAGACGTGTCCCCCTGCTTAAGAAAGTACATGTCCAGGCCCATCTGAAGTTTGCTACAGAGCATTTGGATGATCCAGAAGAAGATTGGGAGAATGTCATATGAAACCAAAATATAACTTTTTGTTAAAAACTCAACTCGTCGTGTTTGGAGGACAAAGAATGCTGAGTTGCATCCAAAGAACACCATACCTACTGGGAAGCATGGGGGTGGAAACATCATGCTTTGTAGCTGTTTTTCTGCAAAGGGACCAGGACGACTGATCTGTGTAAAGGAAAGAATGAATGGGGCCATGTATCGTGAGATTTTGAGTGAAAACCTCCTTCCATCAGCAAGGGCATTGAAGATGAAACGTGGCTGGGTCTTTCAGCATGACAATGATCCCAAACACACCGCCCGGGCAACGAAGGAGTGGCTTCGTAAGAAGCATTTCAAGGTCCTGGAGTGGCCTAGCCAGTCTCCAGATGTCAACTCCCTCCAAAGATTTTCTATGGAGTTGAAAGTCTGTGTTGCCCAGCAACAGCCCCAAAACATCACTGCTCTAGAGGAGATATGCATGGAGGAATGGGTCAAAATACCAGCAACAGTGTGTGAAAACCCTGTGAAGAATTACAGAAAATGTTTGACCTCTGTCATTGCCAACAAAGGGTATATAACAAAGTATTGAGAAACTTTTGTTATTGACCAAATACTTATTTTCCACCATAATTTGCAAATAAATTCATTAAAATCCTACAATGTGATTTTCTGGATTTTCTTTTCTAATTTTGTCTGTTATAGTTGAAGTGTACCTATGATGAAAATTACAGGCCTCTCATCTTTTTAAGTGGGAGAACTTGCACAATTGGTGGCTGACTAAATACTGTTTTGTCCCACTGTATGTATGTGTGGTGTACAGAGATGAGGTAGTCATTAAAAACAAAAATCATGGTAACCCCCCCATTATTGCACACAGAGTGAATCCATGCTATTTATTATGAGACTTGTTGAGCACATTTTTTTAATTATTTTTTAGCTATTTATTTGTTTCACTTATTTAACCAGGTAGGCAAGTTGAGAACAAGTTCTCATTTACAACTGCAACCTGGCCAAGATAAAGTAAATCAGTTTGACACATATAACACAGAGTTACACATGGAATAAACAAACATACAGTCAATAATACAGTAGAAAAATAAGTCTATTCACAATTTGAGCAAATTAGGTGAAATAAGGGAGGTAAAGGCAATAAATAGGCCATGGTGGCAAAGTAAATACAATATAGCAATTAAAATACTGGAATGGTAGATTTGACAGTAGATGAGTGTGCAAAGTAGAAATACTGGGATGCAATGGAGCAAAATAAACAAATAAATACAGTAGGAGAAGAGGTAGTTGTTTGGGCTATTTATAGATGGGCTATGTACAGGTGCAGTGATCTGTGAGCTTTTTGAAAAACAAATGTGCAGGTGTGGTTGGAAACCCAAGGTGTAGGGTGCCATTTGGGACACAATTAAGACACTTATCATTTGAAAACCTTTGCGATAACTTGATGGGTGGCATCTGTATTCCTTGGGCATGTGACACATTTGGCATTGTCCATCATTGTACAGTGCAGTATAGGAACTATACATTGATATTTATGATATGCATGCAACTGAAGCCTTTTTGATCAGCAATTAGTGGTCAGATCACGAGGTCTCCATGGTTTGGGAGGCATAAATACGAAGTGTCATCGTCATTCATTTGTATGCGACTGCAGGTGCACTTGCTCATTACGGATTCAGATCCAAACCTGACTTCCAAACAGGCCATAAATTAACCCAAGTCCCTCCATTTAGCAGAAAAAGCCCTGTTTTGTTTGCGTCCCCACCACACCTAGTTAAGGAAAAAACCTCCAAACATAGCAAAGCTTCAATATCAATCTTCTCCTCAGAAAACGTGTCACATTGTAAAATACATATAGACAAACGGATCACATTTTACAGAGTAGTAAAGAGGTTGATGTACTGGGGCTTCGTCGGACTATGTCAGTTTAATAGCATCTTGGTGCCTTTTAACACCAGGAGGATCATAAGAGAAGGTAGGATTCCTTCAAATGCTAAATCGACATTTCAGGAATTATAGCCAGCATATAAATTATTTCACATCAATCTTTTTCACACTCACACGTCAGGTCAGGTCGCACATACATAACTACCAAACTTAAAACTTCTGATTTGATTCATTCCTGTTGTGGGAGGACTAGGTGAATCAAAGTGGACTGATTTTAATAAACCAATGGAACTGGCAAGTTACTTTCATATAGTAACTGAATATAATTGTGTATATCACATAACTCCCATGCTTTACGTATATAACAGTTCTACACATTGTTCAGTAATACCATACAATAAATATATAACTGGTGAGAAAAGAAGTTTCCCATGAACTAGTCCTTCTAGTAGGTTTTACACCTTCGTAACTAACATTTGATTACTCCGAATGACACCATCACTTCAGATGAATTTACATATTCCAGGATACACTACATGTCCACATACTTTTGGTCATCTGCTCTTGAGCATCTCGTTCCAAAATCATGGGCATTGATACATTGTTGGTCCCCCTTTTGCTTCTATAACAGCCTCCACTCTTCTGGGAAGGCTTTCTACTGACGTTGCTTCCCATTCAGCCACAAGAGCATTAGTAAGGTTGATGTCGGAAGCACTGCGCTGTAGCGTTAAGATTGCCCCAGACCATTATTCCTCCCCACCAAACTTTACAGTTGGCACTATGCATTGGTACAGGTTGTATTCTCCTGGCATCCGCCAAACACAGATTCGTCCGTCCGACTGCCAGGTAGTAAAGCGTGATTCATCACTCGAGAGAAGGCATTCCTACTGCTCCAGAGTCCAATGGCAGCGAGCTTTACACCACTCCAGCTGACGCTTGGCATTGCATATTGTGATCTTAGGCTTGTGTGCGGCTGCTCGTTCATGGAAACCAATTTCATGAAGGTCCCGACAAACAGTTCTTGTGCTGACGTTGCTTAAGAGGCAGTTTGGAACCTGATAGTGAGTGTTGCAACCAACCAAGGACAGATTTATTTAATCTTCAGCACCCGGCAGTTTCGTTCTGTAAACTTGTGTGGCTTATCACTTTGTGGCTGAACCATTGCTCCTAGATGTTTCCACTTCACAATAACAGCACTTCCAGTTGACCGGGGCAGCTCTAGCAGGGCAGAAATTTTACAAATTGACTTGTTGGAAAGGTGGAATCCTATGACAGTGCCACGTTTGAAGTCAATTCTACTTCCAATGTTTGTCTACGGAGAATGCATGGCTTTGTGCTCAATTGTATACACCTATCAGCAACGGCTGTGGCTGAAATAGCCTAATCAACTAATTTGAAGGGGTGTCCACATATATAGTGTACATCAATAGAAACCCTAAAAGGTCACCCTATTTAATCAAAATGAGGGCTATTCTAAGGCACTACTGTAGGTAAAAGGTGGCACTCAATCAATCTACAACAACACTCATCACGTCAAGCTTTTATCCCTGTTCTGTAAATCCATCTGCTATTGTCACAGTTACAGTAGGCCTATGAACAACAATTAAATAGAGGATGACCGTTCTGAATTGTATTTCCTTTACATCGGATGTGATTAAGGACGCATGTCCATTTGTGAGCTCGGCGGCACTCAAAACCACAACGCAAATGCATCACATTCAGCGTCTGAGATACCTGGTGTGAGGTTTGAGAGTTGTAAATTGTAACACTGCTCAGACTAACTGTTTTGACCCCACCAGGGACAAGTTAACTAAGTGGCAAATTGAAGGTGGAAGGGAGGTAGCAGATTATTGAAAAACTGCAGGCTCGGGGAAAGTCAACGAGCAAAGAAATTTGACTGGGTGGGGGGGGCAAAAAATACGTAATTGGTCATGCTGGGGCCAAGCGCACGCCACACGGGTCGAGCTCTGCCCTCGCTGACATGCCACCCTCGTAGGTTTTTATTCAAATGGAATGCATAAATTACTTGAATTAATGTGACATGGCACCAGAACTCGGGAAAAATGGCCGACGGGCTATTTTTACTTGTATCGTTTCGTCTTTATTGGATGGACCGCAACAGCATAACGGGTTTCATTGTAGGAGTCATCTAATCAACGGGGGCCACGTTGATTTAGAGTGATTTTATGTTCCATGATGGTCACATTCCCTACTTTTCTCTCTGCCTCTGACTCAACACATACGTTTCCAGTGCATGGTCTGATTGACAAGCCTATTGGAAGCAGCTAGGACAATTCCATGACGAGAACAATTCATAAGCTGCTCTTTTAAAACACTGCAAACTTATGGCCATGAAATCCCCCACAACTCCATCCCGCCTAAAAGCGGTCGATCATCGGCCCCTACTAGGGCTATGACGGTCTTGTAATTTTGGATGACAGTTATTGGCCAGCCAAATGACCGCGGTCACCGTTAATTATCGTTCTTATTTTAAGACGCAAACTCTCTCCTCTCCTCCTGACTACATGTGCTGCCATAGAAATAGAATGAATAGAATGAGCGTCCAGATTCAAATCAATGATGGCATAATAGTGGACTGTCGGCCATTGCAAGTGTACCCATAGGAGCAAAGCAGTAAGTAAAAGCAGGAAGTGTACACCAATACGTGCTGTGATTTGTTGATCAAGTCAACTGAAACTAGAGGTTGACCGATTAACCGGAATGGCTGATTAATTAGGGCCGATTTCAAGTTTTCATAACATTCGGAAATCGGTATTTTTGGGCGCCGATTTCCGACTTTTTTAAACAATTTTTTTTATACCTTTATTTAACTAGGCAAGTCAGTTAAGAACACATTCTTATTTTCAATGACGGTCTGGGAACGGTGGGTTAACTGCCTTGTTCAGGGGCAGAACGACAGATTTTCACCTTGTCAGCTCAGGGGATCAAATCTTGCAACCGTACAGTTAACTAGTCCAACGCTCTAACCATTGCACTCCACGAGGAGCCTGCCTGTTACATGAATGCAGTAGAAGCCAAGGTAAATTGCTAGCTCGCATTAAACTTATTTTATAAACACAATCATAATCACTAGTTATAACTACTAATCCAGTTTAGCAGGCAATATTAACCAGGTGAAATTATGTAATTTCTCTTGCGTTCATTGCACGCAGAGTCAGGGTATATGCAACAGTACCGTTTCAAACGTCACTCGCTTTTAGATTTGGAGTAGTTATTCGTTATTTGGAGTAGTTGCGCTGCAAGGGGAATAGGGCTTTTGTGGAGCAATGGGTAACGATGCTTCGAGTATGGCTGTTGTCGATGTGTTCCTGGTTCCAGCCCAGGTAGGGGCGAGGAGGGGGACGGAAGCTATACTGTTACACTGGCAATACTATAGTGCCAATAAGAACATCCAATAGTCAAAGGTATATGAAATACAAATGGTATAGAGAAATAGTCCTATAAATACTATATTAACTACAGCCTAAAACCTCTTACCTTGGAATACTGAAGTCTCATGTTAAAAGGAACAACCAACTTTCATATGTTCTCAGCAAGGAACTTAAACGTTAACTTTTTTTACATGGCACACATTGCATATTGGCACATATTACTTTCTTCTCCAACACCTTGTTTTTGCATTATTTAAACCAAATTGAACATGTTTCATTATTTATTTGAGGCTAAATTGATATCATTGATGTATTATATTAAGTTAAAATAAGTGTAAATTCAGTATTGTTGTAATTGTCATTATTACAAATAAATACAATTTAAATAAAAATACTAAGAAATGTAAAAATTTTAAAATTAAAAACAAAAACAAATTTTGCTGATTGATCGGTATCGGCTTTTTTGGTACTCCAATAATCGGTATGGGTATCGGCGTTGAAAAATCATAATCGGTCGACCTTAACTGAAACTACAAAAAAATATATTCCATTGAATGAGCTTCATCAGTTAACAATTTGAATGAACATTCTACATTACTATGGAAATGATTGCATCATTATACCAGGCAGCCACTGCGAGTGTAACCATAAGTTTACCAGTCAAATTGACTCCAAGCACATTTCCAGTCATTCTAGTTCTGTGTGTGCTGCTGCAGGGAGGGGGGGGGTTGCTTAGGCAACTGAAAACCTTGCTTGTTTCAGCAAGGAGCAACAAAGTTTCATCACGTTGTTAAGATTCCATGTTACCGCAGAAACGGATTTCATTTTCATGACGTCTTCAACCATAACCATCGTTACACGGTAAATTGTGCCAGCCCTAGACCCTACCCTCGTACCCTCTTCCCAACCGCATTTGGGGGCAAACTCAGCAAAGAGATAGGCGCTGGAATGAATTTGATAATCCCTGTCATAAGGGAGAAGAATGAGGTTATTTGAGGATAATGGATGGGTTAGCGAATGAGAGGGATGGTGGGATGAATGCATGTCTTCTATCACACTCACATTGCCACACACCGCATCATTCTCCTCGGTCTGACAATAGAAAATAAAAAAATAAAAACACTACGTGACTCATAAGGGCACCAAATGTGTCTGTCTGTGTGTGCTTGTGTTTTAAACCACTCAAAAACCCTTAAGAGCTCAAAACCTTTCCAGTTCCATCTTTTGTGCGGAGCCAAACGCTGATGCAGAAGCACTTAACTTGTACCACAATAACCCCTGTCATCTCACTACTCTGACCCTGCAATCGCCCGCCTTCGATATATAAAAGCCACGGCTACGGGACTCAAATATGCCTTTTGTCACTTCCTGAAAGCAAACCTTGGCCTTAATGGCTCTTATGTTCTGTATCGTGTCCATGGTGTTTCCTCTAGGCCTTTTCTTTTAAAACACTCAAACACTTCGAGGTCATCCCTTTTTCCCGAGCTGCAGCATCAAGCATCCAATTGCACGACCCGATCTTTCAAACATGTCAATCGAGGAGGGATCCACCACAATGCTCTGGACACCTCAATACAGCCTCATTTTCTACCGGACTTTCCTTTTGTTGACAGTTTGTGAAAGCTTTTCACCCCAACCTTTCTGTCCGAGCTCTTTGTAGCCCAGGACACTGAAAGTGTTGAGCGAGACGTGCCTCAAAAGGACCTTTACTTTCCACGGCCATGGTTCTTTTCTTCCACTCTTTTCTTCTTCTGTCACATTCCTGCCACAGACAAGTCCTGGCAGACCGGCTTGTCTCACCTTAACAGCATGATCACTCCTGTCCTGGAGACCCCAGAGAGCCAAGGCCCTCACACTGGCAGCAGGGGCCTTTTTGGCCTACATGAGTGTGTGTGTGTTTTTGTGTGTGTATGTGTGTATGTGAAAAGGAGTCAGGGCAGGTAGCCCGACTGTTGTTTCCTTGGCATCAGTCATTCTACCTGGTTGTATGCAAGGATTTAGCCAAGCCTGGTTATTTGTACCCATAAAAAGACATGATTGATTGCCTGGCTACCCAAACTCCTTGCTTCAGCCAAATGCCACGGACGTTAGTTTCTTCTCCGCCATGAGTCTAGATCTGAATACCTCCGACGATTTCTAGAACACAAACATTCTAACCGTTCTGATTGGTCCCAGAAACCAGTGGGTTGGGCCAGAGCCAGGAAACACGTAGGTCAAACGGCATTTCAGAAATGTGCCATTAGTTTTCGATACTCTGATTGGTTAGAGATGATCCCATTGCTGATGACTTTGTTTTGTACAACACTCCTCATTTTGACATCACCACAAACAACTTCAACGATGGCAGTCTCAGACTAAAGTATGTAACAAACGATAGAGCAGCAGAAGAACTCATTGAGTTGCCAGGCAATATGATTGATGCTACGCTAGCATTTCTAAAGCCTTTATTCTAGGTAGAATCACAAATGTCTAACAATGCAACCGCCAGCTGCATACGGCAATCTGTAGGGATCCAAGGTCAATTTTGACAAGCCCAAGTCGTCAATCATACATTTACCCCCTCATGCCATCCAGCAACCCAAACATCTATTCCAACACCAATTTTGGCAATGTCCAAATTGGCTGAAAATGCCAAGTCACATTTGGTGTGACCTAAGTGTTATTTTGGTTGGTCAGGGAAGCATTGAAAGGGAGGGGGGCAAAAAACACAATTACCAGGTGCTGCTGGCTTCGCCTCTCTTCCTGTAATTGTTTTTCTGGCTCCTATAAAGAAACTAATTTCCCTCATTAAACACAATGTACATGGAGACAGAAGGCAGTCGGTGCAGAAGACACAATGAACAAATGGCTTTTGATTGAAGAACAGATGATTGTACATGCAGGCACCGAGATGAATATGAATTTCACCCCCGAAAACCAGTTTGTACATGTACCTGAGCAATAAGACGCATATACTGTTACATGAGCCATGTCCCGCACCCAAACAGACAAAGGAAAATAGATTGAGGTGATATTCCACAAGTTAGTGATCAAACCACTTCAACATTCCACACTCCCTCTTAATAGCTTCCCTTACTGTACCTCAAGCGGCAACGTTGTCTTAGGGCTGAATGCGATGTACAGGAAGTGCCCATTGATTTTGTTCAAAGACTACTCTTATTCAGATAAATCACATCCTCTCATCCTAAAGCTACCTGTAAATGTAATTTGAGCTCTGAAAATAATTAAGGCCTAGTCTGTCGCAAGAGGAAGATTAGAGTGAGACCGTGAAAGAGTGTGAGCACCGCAATTTACAGACATCTAAATACCCTAAATAGCCTAGTAGCCTCTAGCCTTTGTAGGCTATTCAAATCGATACAAGGCCAGTACTTTTTAAACTCCAGCCAAAGCCTTAATTTACAACAGAGGAGCTATTAAGTCATATCCTATACAGTTAAATCGATGAAGAGAATTGAAGAGCTCAATTCATACTGTAACGGCAAATGTGATTCCACCTGCTGCGTATTAACGTTCAAAATGAAAGAACAAATCACATTAATCAAATAGACTTCAGGAAAACGCAAATACACTCACTGAGAACTAAGAACAGTGCATTTGGCAAAAAAAAAAGGAAAGAAAGGAAAACGTCAAAAACAGCACACAAAATGAGATTGCTTCGGAGGACGGAATGCAATGGCAGCCCATATGGAAGTAGTCAGGATTGGTTTTGGTGAAACCTAAGTTCACCAAATTAACCCATATCATTATAAATTGACGCCATTAGCGGGAATGTGAGGCAGCGAATAGGAGGGGAGGGCTTACATCACGAGAGTGATATAAAAACAGAGGCTCTGTCCAGAGAGACAATGCAGAATAAAAGACCTCCAAGTTGAGCTGGCAAGAGCCGTTCCAGCCTATACACACACACACACCATCCGGGTTAAGAGGGATAACCAGTTGTTGCGTAGTTGTTAGAGAAACGTCTCAGTAAAACCAGCTTTGTCAAGACCACAAAACAACAGACAATAAAGACGAGGGAAACAGCCATCCTGAGGGGTAAACCGTTCATAAAAAAGGTACTATAACCCTTTATAAGGACCTTTATAATGCTTCACAAACCATTTATAAGTAAATGTCATACGAAACAGTAAAAGGGTATTTAGCATAAGTACTGGTTATGCCATTACACCTTAATTGCATTGCTTTGATTACAAAGCATATAGGCTTCGAAGGTTTTATGAAGGCTTTGTTAAACCTTTGTTGTTCGATCAACATCATTGCGGGACCTTGTCAGCTGCATATCCTGTATACAACAGCTGTTCACTAAAACATTAGGCTCTCAGTAGGTAGCTCTCTGCCTGGCTTGTAAACATGGGTGGGACCACCTGGCTAGAATTAAACATTGATAACCATCCACCGCACCGTTGATTCAAATAACTGCTTATTAAACCCAAATAAATAATTACTTCCAAATTGGATAAATTTAGGCCTAGATTTGATCAATCAATATGTTTGAGCTAACTGCCCAAAAACGCTTCCTTTCCTTCATTTATATGTACCAGTTTGATTGAAATCCAGCCCAGAACAAATAGATAAAGTTTGGTTTCGTGAAAAACCATCTACTAAGCCTTAGAACACCTAAAGCAGTAATAACCATAGGGAACCACTGTTTTCAAACAGGTAAGGGCTCCCGAGTGGGGCAGTGGTCTAAAGGCACTGCATCTCCATGCTAGAAGTCTCACTAGACCCTGGTTCGATCCCAGCTGTGATTGGGAGTCTCATAGGACAGCACACAATTGGCCCAGTGTCGCTTGGCCGGGATAGCCAGTTATTGTAATATATGAATTTGTTCTTAACTGACCTTCCAAGTTAAATAAAGAATTGAAGTACCAGCTCTGGGGTGCTGTGTGACTCCCTAATTTCCTTTTTTTGGGGCAATAAAAGGCTGTTTACAGACAGAGCAACTGATGCTACTGACAGGATTATCAATTTTCCAGACATGTTGACTTTACTGCATAAGCGGTTGGCTAAAATGAATTAGGCAAGACATCCAGAATGCACTGCAATGGGGCGGCGCCACAACAAGAGGTAAAATCAAGGTCAGCATCTCTCAATATAGTCAAAAGTGAAATCCGTCAGACATACCACCATTGGGACACTTTGTCCACAGCTGTGGAGCAAATATTATGAAGAACGACGTGGCATTGGATAAGCAAAGACAAGATACATTGAAAGTAACCTACAGGTTGACATCCAATTAAGACAGAAAGCTTCAACTGTCCTCTCGTTATTCCTCTTGGGAGGAGAATGTCAAGGTCTTCACCGTCTGAGGTAGATGGCTGTGTTAGTTTTGTTGTGGGCATGTTTACCGTACACCCACCACATTGACGATATTGCTGTAATCACGTGTCACCGCCTTGAGAGCACTTCACAGATGATGAGACAAGAATCAGCGACAAAATAGAGTGCGCGCCAGTAGACCTAGCCCTGGGTGGAATGTCTGGGAAATAACGCACAAACAATCTAATGTATCCGATGGGACCGATTCAAAATAAATGAATGTTACCGACAAAATAACAAGATATATTGAAACGAGACCAAAAGCACAACTAAGATCACTACTGTGGAGGGTTAAGAAAAGTTCTGATCAAAATGTTAGCCTAGCTACCGCTGCCCGTTTAGATTTAATATGAACGAATCAACGCTTATCTACAGTGTTTGTCCAACCCCCACAGTTTCCAGACAAGAGCCTATAGAAGCCTGTAAGCTTCATGGTAGTAAGGTAGAGGTGTTCAGAGCGGTTGTTGATAGGCCTACCTCAGGAATCACAATGTAAAAATCCACCACTACATGAGTTGAAATACATTTCTATAACATATAACCTGTGCTCTTCGTGCAAGTGATGTTTGAGAAATAAATTAAATCAGCCCAACATGCATTCTTTGGAATGAGATGATCAACATAAATGTAACCAATTCTGGTTGCTCATAAGCCTACAGTTAATTTCTGGTGAGATGCAGAGGTGCCCCACTGCTCTGTTACTGCGTCAGTTTTTCCCCTTTAACTTGCATGGTGGCACTAAAAATGGTCAGAATTCCAAAAGCGGGAAATTTGCATATAAAATACATCCATTTTCCGTTTCCCCTTGAACATCTTATTGTATACAACCCCTGTTTCAATCAGACATGGCATGCACAGGACTACCTGAACGGTTTGCAGTATCCAACACAAACTTAATTCATTGCAATACATTCATCATCCAACTTCACATTGCGCAAAAGCAATCGGTGCACATCCTTTCAAGATGCTCTGAAAGAAAGGTAGCGAATGAAGAAACGCACCGTGCACGAGCATAGTTCCAACCATTCCCTTCACAATAAACCATGATGCACCAAACTATTTGAAAATGTACGCATCGGTTCTCGTTTGGCTCGAGCAGGACGGACGCGCTCACTGAAAAATGCCTATTGTCTTTAATTAAGTGACGCTCGTTAATCACCGCAACTGACACCAGAAAGTATCGATATCTTGACAAAGCAATTCATTGCAAACTGCATAGCCAATAAATAATGCCGATAAGTTTATTTAAAAATCTAAGTCTAGCATCATTTATTTTTTTTTTTTGGGGGGGGCAGCCTAGTATATAACATCACTAGCCTACACATTGCATTGAACACTCAGCGTTGTCGCAAATATTGGATATAGGAGAAACTGCAGGTAGCCTAATTGAAGTGCATATGCGCATCAAAATATAGACGCAGATGAAGAGAAAATCATATAGTCTACATGTTAGTAGAATATTCTTACCGTGTTTTAGAAGATGATACTGATGAAACGATTATACCCTTCAAGTAGTCATCCCATTGAAAGTGTAAGTGATAAAATTGCTCACACAATATTGTCTTTCCCCAATGGATAGGCTATCGTACTTGCGCACTGAGAACCATGCAGATTTCAATCTACTCGGATGATCGAGGGAAAAGAACGCGATTACATTTACATTTACATTTACAACAATTATTTCGAATAACTCCGTTAAGGCTATAGCCCATTCTTTCACGAGTCCGGCAAGTTAATAGAAGAGCTGGAAATGTCTGTAGTATGATCCGTGTAGCCTATAGGCTACTGATGATATTGCGGGAGAAAGCCTACACAAGGAGCCCGTTCTATCTAGATGTCAATCCCTCAACATTGACACACGTCCTCTTTTGTGCAGTAGCTAGGCTACATCATGTCCTAAATAAAAAGCTCAAAGGCGTAACATGTTATATCAACAAAACAAAAAAAGAGTATCCAAAATAATGTATTTAGCCTCTTGTTAGGAAAAGGTCCACGGCAAAGAACTCGAGAAATTGTTTCCAAAACTGAGCTCTCGGCGCATGACAAACCAAATTCGGAGCACTGCCTGAGAGAAATGCGGTCTTGACTCGACTCAAGGTAGAATGCGAGAACGGCGAGAGGCAAAACTCGGATCTGGATTGACGCTCACAACATATACTCGGGCTCCACCTAGCAGCAAAGATGGGATACAAATGCAACCAACTACCAACGCGGCCTCTACCTGTATCGTGCTTAAATTACTCATGTCAAAGTCATATTACATTTTGTCAGGAAAATATGTATGTGTAACAGACGGCCTTACCAGACTAAGTGCGCCCTAAAACTGCTTGGTAAGGCTGTGGAAACGAGGCAATTGTCAACTGCTAGCAACACCGCTGGCCTCTACTGATCGGTATAAGCCTGTACAATTCTTAGTTTGCACCCTTACAAAGTTGTAGGCTAATACACCGTTTTAAGATTGCTTGAAATTGTGTGACTGTGAATGTTTTCAATCTAGAAAATGTAAAGATTCAGATGATGAAATGTTTCCAAATCAATCACCAATTGCACTCTTTCTTTTACATACAAATGTTTGAATGTCAATGGTGTGTAGACTTTGATAGTGACGCACATTCATATTAAGTATACTGGTACACCTTGAACTAGTGCAGAGAGTGGTACATTTTTCAACAGGGCTTGCATTTGAAAATATGAATCGTTATCTTGAGCGGGCACTGCTTGCCATGCACCCCAGATGGAGATGGTTTCTGCAGTTAGTGCGCTGACCAAAACTGGATGTCATTACAGTACAGATGTATGACCTTAATTTGATCACACTTTTGTTGCTGAAAATGTAATGTTCATGCACAGCAGAAAATGCAAACTTGTAGTTTATTCAAGGTTTAAAAAGTTTGTCATTTCCACTTTAAAATGTCATTGGATTTGCCCTAAGGAAAAAACGAGCCTAATTATAATCCACATAATAATTCACATTTCTTGTTTCTGCAGAATTATTTTCCTGCTGTAGTAGTCTGGCTCAAACTAAGAGCCTACATCTGTACCAGTGTTTGAAACCCCTGTTTGCTAGCTCCTGTGTGGCTATATGCTCCCCTAAAGTATTTATTTGGACAGCGAAGCTAAAACTTTTAATTTCGGCTCTCTACTCCAGCATTTTTTTTATTTGAGATCAAATGTTTCATATAAGGTTGACAGTAAAGAATGTAACCTTTTATTTGAGGGTATTTTCATATACCTGTCTACCCTTTTAGAAATGAATGCCCGATTTGAATACTTTTTCTTTTTCTTCTAATTATTTGGACAAATTCACTTATAGTGTAATAAAGTAGTCAAACGTGTAGTATTTGGTCCCGTATTCCTAGCACGCAATGACATCAAGCTTGTGGCTCTTCAAACGTGTTGGATGCATTTGCAATTTGTTTTGGAATATGTTTTCCCAATAGGAACTGAAAGATGAATAATTGATTGTGTTATTTTAGAGTCACTTTTATTGTAAATAAGAATAGAAGATGTTTCTGGATCAGATCTGAACACTTCTACAATGTGGATGCTATCATGATTATGGATAATCATAAATTCATTATGAATAATTGATGAGTGAGAAAATTACAGAGGGACAAAGATCATACCCCCCCCCCCCCCAAAAAAAAAAAATGCTAACCTCCCCTGTTATTGGTAATAGGGGAGCATGTTTTAGGGGGCATGATCTTTGTGCATCTGTAATTTTCTAACTCGTCATTATTCACGATTCATTCATGATTATCCATAATCATGGTCGCATCCAGATTGATGTAGAATTGTAAGGAAACATATTCTATTCTTATTTACAATAAAAGTGACTCCAAAATTCCTCAATAGATTATTTACCATTCATTTCTATTCTACGTCTTGGATGCATTTGCAGTTTGTTTTGGTTGTGTTTCCGAAACCAAGATGTTTGTAGAGTCACAAGCTTGATGTAGTCATTGTGTGCTAGGAATATGGGAACAAATACTAAACTTTTGACCAAACTGAATACACTATTAGTGAATTTGTCCTAATACTTATGACACCTTCATATGGGGGGGATTAGAACATAAAACACATTCATTTATAAACAGTAAAACAGAAGTGTATGAAAATACCCTCAAATAAATGGTGACATGCTGTACTGTCCCCTCATGTGAAACATATGATCTCAAATTTTAAAAACGCTTGAGTATAGAGCCAAATTAAAAGTTTTAGCTTCACTGTCCAAATAAATATGTGTAAGAGTGTATATAGCCTATAGCTGTAATATATGGCTGCCATCTTGACTGCGTTAAACAATACATGAAAACTGCCTGCAAAAGAACATTTTCCACAAACAATCATGTGAATGTCATACCACTTATGGAAATGTCACCACATCTGAGATCTTGTACCATCACACATTTCAGAGACACAAATGAGACTGAGACTGTTTAATAGTATAGGTCTCTATGTACAACAACACAGCACATAAGGCTACGTCCCAAATGGAATCATATCCTCTATAGTACACTACTTTGCAACAGAGGCCTATGGGCCCTGGTCAAACGTTGTGCAGTAAATAGAGAATAGGGTGCCAATTGTGCAGGAGAAGGAGAGATTGAGAGAGACAGAGAGGCGTGCGTCCTGTTGCTGCATCATGTTACTAACTCAGGCCCCCTCCGCTACACTTGCAGCCTTACCACTGGGCACAGATGTCAATTCAACATCTATTCCATGTTTGTTTCAACGTAATTGAATTGAAATGAAGTGGAAACTACGTTGATTCAACCAGTGTATGCCCTATGTGGTATGGTGACTATGGAGCTGTAGTGACTAGATTTAGAATAGTGAGCTTCATTGAGAGGAGGATACCATTATTGAGTCATTTGTGAATAGACAAGGGCGCATTTAAATGTATTATTACTTGTAAACACGACCATTGAGTTACTGGACAATGTATAATTGCGTGTGTGTTCCTGCCAAATACAGCTGCCAACAGTGGGGTTTACAAACACAGACAGTTAAGCACCTGAGACTATCATAAATGAACATCATAAAGTGATACATAGCACCATAAAAGCTCAATGCACCAACTTAACATGCCGCTGCGAAACTATGCCAAATATATAGCTATTTAGGAAAATTAAGCCTTATGGGGAGATGAAGGAAACCCAATAAAGTAGGACACAATCTCGTTATGCTTCCAAGCAATTTCGTCTTGAGTGTTGACTCTTTAATAGTACTGAATGCTTAAAGTGCTGAAACAACTGGAAGCTTAGTTGTCTACTTATTGTGGTAAAATGTGTGAATGCGCAGTTGTTTTTGTATTCTTTATAGAGGGTTGTTTTATATTTTTAACATCAGCATAGAGATAATGAACCTAGTTTATACTACAGGGCCATAATTGTTAGGCCTTTGAGCCACTATGTTGGGTTACTCCCATCTTACTAATTGATTGTAGGCTTTGAAGTAAGCTCAATTGAATATTATGTTTTCATGTTTGCTTTAGGCCTACTTTCTTATGGCCTGAGGTAGTGCACATAAAAGTTCTGTTGATATTTGGAAGGCATACTGACAGTTACTCTATACTGTTAACCAACATGGGGTGGCAGGGTAGCCTAGTGGTAACCGAAAGGTTGCAAGTTCAAATCCCTGAGCTGACAAGGTACAAATCTGTCATTCTGTCCCTGAACAGGCAGTTAACCCACTGTTCCTAGGCCATCATTGAAAATAAGAATTTGTTCTTAACTGACTTGCCTCGTTAAATAAAATGTAGCCTACTTTACTCACATAAAATTGATGGGGACGTGGTAACATGTCAATATTGCCGAAAGAATTTGCGAAAAAACAATGCAGTTTGTAGTCTGATGCTGACAAATCACTTGGTACACAGCCAGGAAGAGCTGTGACGCTACTGAGCACGTTTAAATGCGCACTAATAATTATATTTTCAACTGATTATAGCAGAATTATTGCAGAATTATAGCAGAATCGGCGAAAACTCATAATCGAAGTAATTTACAGCGATTAAAACACCTGGTTTTCTGAGCAATCTTTCGAATAATGAGGACATGTAAACAGTTTAATCGCCATTCCAGTGGTGTATTTAATCTGCGCATGTGCCAGCACCAGATAGCGCATCCTTACCTCTAATGCACAAGTGAAGTGAGTTTGGGAAAAACTTAAAGTATGCATCTTGTAAATAGTTTTCACATACATACGTTATATGTCCAAACTCAGAATCAAATAGTATTTGCAAAAATAACATGGCCACTGTGTTAGAACGTTTATTTGGATTGGCTATTTCCTGCATTTTTACATAAATTCTATCAGTTGCCTGATTTCAGATGTGTCCATGTAAACAGATCGTTCTTCTTGCAATGCATGTAAACGTTATACACAAGCTATTATATTAACATAACCGTGCTCACTGGTCTGGACAGGAACCCGTGAGAAAGACAGAGGAGTACCAATCGGTTTTTTAAAAAACACAGCCCCCTCTGGTGTCAGCCAAACTAGACAGCCATAGTTTGCGCCTTAATCACAGCAATAGTGTCACGATTCGAACATACCAACAGTGTCATTGCATTTGGGACACCAGAATAACATTCATTTCCAATGGAACGCTGCGTTTGTCTTGCAGCATTGATTGCTGTGCAGAAGCAATTGCAGTGTGTTCGGTTTGGTACATATCTTGGATTTATCGAATGTATGGTCAAACTGTATGCATAGAAGGCTTGACAGAAATGGTAGCAGAATGTGAATATTGAACTTTGGTTGCATACATATTCAGATAAATATGCATACTATTTTGCGCAATGACACTATTGGTGTGTTCGAAGCATCATTGCGCAAAATAGTACCGCATCATCAAGACATGTGTGCAACAAAAATTCAACATTCACCTTCTGCTACCATTTCTGTTAAACCGTCTACGCATACAGTTTCACGCATACGATTAATAGATCCATAGTATGCACCACACAGGACGCACTGCAAGACAATGGCATGGCAATGCTGCAAGGCAACCCCAGCGTTCCATTGGAAATGAATGTACTTCCGGTGTACCAAAAATACAATGTTGCTGTAGTTGTGATCAATATTTACTAAATAAAGTTTTTTTTAAAGATATGTTTATATATTTCCTGTCGATAGTTTACATCATGCTTGTTATTTTTGTTGGAAATATGTGTTCCAGAAGTTTGCCACATTTGAGCTTCTCCACTAATAAAAGCCCTTACTCCGGGCATTGCAGGGGGAACATCATGTCTGCCTCCTCACTGCACCATCCATTGTTATGGCCTCCCTAACACCAAAAGACGAACATAACACTATGTGGACAGATCAATTTACGCCTTTGTTCTTAGTGAGTCAGAATTTCATAATCAATTTGAAATGTAGTGTTTCACTTGAAATGGCATGCCCTTGTTTAAAACTGTCAATTCAATGAATGTCGGAAGTAGATATAACATTGTTGATTATCAAACAAGCCATAAATATTGACAGGGATATTTCAGTCTTTTAAATATATTCAACAAATTCGTTCACATTTGCCATCAAAACAACATAGTTATTTGTCACTCCTGCTCCCGCTCTCCCTCCCTGGCGCTCGTGGGCACCAGGCTACCCAGCATTACGCACTCCTGCCAACATCATTACGCACACCTGCTTCCCTCGTCACGTGCATCAGCGATTCATTGCACTCACCTGGACTCAATCACTTGTGTTATTTCCTTCCCTATATCTGTCTGTTCCCCAGCTCTGTTCCCCACTTCAGAATTAATTGTCATACGTCTTTGTATTGCCTGGTTTTGACGCTGTTCCTGTCCTGTTCCATGTCAACTCTCTGTACCTGCTTCTCATCATCAGCGTCAACAACAAATAATACAACATTTAAAAAATACTGGACTGGAATGAGTGTTCAGCAAGGGTCATCGATGAGCAACATCGCTACAAGAGTTACACATAGAATACAGTCCCACTTTAAATGAACAACTGGTAGACTTTATAGAGCTTCTTTTTTTTTGCCAAACTGTTTTGCCACCCTTATGATACAGTTTCTCCATATTCTGTTACGCTCTGATCTGTTTCATCTGTCTTTGTGATTGTCTCCACACTCCTCCAAGTGTTGCCCATCTTCCCCATAATCCTCTGTGTATTTATAACTGCGTTCTCTGTTTGTCTGTTGCCAGTTCGTCTTGTTTGTCAAGTCAACCAGTGTTTTTGTATCAGCTCCTGGTTTTCCACAGTCTCTCTTTTCTCGTCCTCCAGATTTTGACCCTTGCCTGTCTTGACTCTGAGCCCGCCTGCCTGACCACTCTGCCTGCCCCTGAGCCTGCCTGTCATCCTGTACCTTTGCCCCACCTCTGGATTACCGACCTCTGCCTGACCTGACCCTGCCTGCCGTCCTGTGCCTTTGCCCCTGTTGCTGTAATAAACATTGTTACTTCGACACAGTCTGCATCTGGGTCTTACCTTTATCCTATGTGAATTGAGATAATGTCGGACACTTTTTTGCTAAATAGCTCTGAAGACAAAACCCATTTCCAATCCATTTTGCTCTGAAAACGACGTTCTTGTTCAGTCATGCATTTCCCGATTCCTAGACAGTTTAATGTATCAACCAATAGGAGGCCAAGACGAAAGTGGGGGAATCATTGGATGAGCTGGCAGATTTGACAAGAGACAGTTCCCATTCTAGCCCAATATGTGAGATGATGGCAGTTATTTCCTCAGCAATTAGATAGGATTTCTGAAATAATAATGGCTATTATGTGCCATGATGATATAGACACGAATTAACCAAGCTGCATTAGACAATGCCAATGATGTAGATACCAATGTCAAGGTGTGCACATTCTGCACTGCGACAAGATAGTGTTAGCCCACTGAGCTAAAGCCTAGGCATTACCTCAGGGAGCTAACACACATTTTCAGGTCTCAAGCAAGTAACCACCTCAAATTCAACCACGCTATCTACACAGTTGAGCTGCTGCCCCGATCAGTGGAACAATAGTACACAAATACCTCCCCTATTCATAAAACATACATACAAGTGTTTAATTATGTTGCTAGCCTACATTTCAATGAGTGGGAATGCATGATACTAGTTCAAATTCAAGTTGTATTAATACCCACATAGATGGATGAATTAACAAATGAATGAATTAACAAATCGATAGATGAATGAATTAACAATCTTCATGTTCCCACAAGGAAACCAACATTTAACAGGCAAATGCCTGTGTCCCCACAGGCATTTGATACATTTAACTTTGAGAAACACCTCTCTCTCTCTCTCATATCAACATTTTATAAGCTTGGCACATCTGGGTCTGAGATGGAGCACATTATTCTATAAACAGGACACAGACAGAAGATCTAAACAGCACGCCGTGTCCTTTCCAAGGTGTCTGCTGAGCAGAAATGCTTTCGTTTTTTCACATTGCGATCACATAATGCCCCTACATTTGCATGCTCATCTGCACTTGGCCAATGCATGTCGTTTGTACTTTGGCTGCACATCCCTGGAATTGGAATTTGCGTGTGTGTCTGTGTGTGTGTGAGAGAGAGAGCAAGAAACGGAGAGACAATCGCAGCGGAAGAGATGCAGCTATACGTTGAATGATTTGAGATAATGGTAAATACCAACGGTAAACATAATGTTTTAGTACTATACAATCATTAGTGTCTATAATTTAAGGGCTCTTGTCTTTATTGATAGGCATATGTACTGAAGTTTATTAGGAAACTATTCTGCACCAAGTTGAATAAGTTTCAGGACCCCTACTTTGCCAGTAATCAGAATAGCAGAGGAGATCAGCACTTCACAATGTGAAGAACAAACAGAAAGATAAAGAGCTGTTATCTATGTTTTGACAAATGGATAAGAGTGGAGACCCTGGTTTAACATTCCTGCCAGTGACTATTTATTCAAGCATTGATGTTACCTGCAACATTGTGAAAGACTGTGTTCAGTTACATTGCATTGCATACCCCCCAATATAACCATTATAATATTCATGCATGGGATTTTTTACATTTATTTGATTTACCTAGGCAAGTCAGTTAAGAACAAATTCTTATTTACAATGACGGCCTACCCCGGCCAAACCCTAACTGAGCCCAAGCCCATGCAATTGCAGACATACATGCCTGTTGCAATACCCCGACAATCCCCAATCACGTCTTTCTGAGTGTAACCTAATGTAGCAGGCGTAAATTAAACTAGTCTGAGTGCAATACATAAGATTACCTGTAGTACATTACAGCAGGCTGCACTTCAGTCCTAGTTGGCACAGTATCCACCAAGCGGCGCTTGTGATCTCCCAATAAACCTCGGCCATCTCTACCATAGACTGTCTCAAGCTCAACTCTCCGTGCCGCTATTACTGCAAATGTATGTAGAAGATCGAGTTACAAGTACGCCCCATCTTTAAACTCTTGTCTATGCGCAGTTAGTCGAAGGACAACGGGACAGGCAATATACGTCCTATGCCAGCCGCCAGACAAGGGTCAACGCCTATGTAAGTTTCCTTCGTCCCTAAAACACGAATTCCAATTAATTTGACTAGATAAAAGTTAATAGGCTAATTGTTTTGGACACAAATCTAAAACTGAATTCCGAGTTCGGATTTGTGAGCAACATGTTGCTATTGTAAAGGCTACATTCTCAGCCGCTGGCTCAGTAAATGTTTCGACGGTGTCTGTATTATTTTACACAGCCTATGATATTATACGTTTATACCTTTGTGAGAATGTTTCAAGCACTTTGGGTGGTTTCGATCGTTGTCACAACATTATCCAACTTTTCTGTTTTTATCTGATAACGTCGGAAACCTGTTGATTCAGTGTCCCGAAGATGAGATGGAGAAGAAGGAGGAGTTGAGAAAAGCGGATTGTGTTCCTTGCCTTCTCAGTAGCCGAGACTAGCTTCAAAATAATAAAATTTAAATTCATAAACAGACACGTATACAAACAAATTTAAGTTTGAAAAAATATGACTTGAGTGAGCGAAGAACGAAACCTATGCTATAGCAGTTTTATGATTATGAATATGGACTATGGCTTGCAAAACATACATCGAGAAACCGTTATCCATTCGCGCGTCTCGGCTAGGGCTATGCTATTTGTTTGTCCAAACCGTGTGAAAGGCCCTTCATGAAACTTGAAATTGTTTTCATTTTGGTTTCAAATTCGTTTTTATATTGGGAGACAAAAAATGCTATTGTCTGTAAAAAAGAAAAGAGTGTATTGACATTTCCTGTTGTGAAGCCTACTGATGATTACCTTCGAAAAGGCTATTCAGCATTTACACCTGCACCTAACGTTAAATTATTAGGCTAATATGGGATTTAAAACAATTAAATAAGGTGCCAACAAAAAATTAAGATCATCCCTCATACCGCTTCTTATTGATAATGGATGAATGCAATTAAAGGGGGAAAATGTCCTTGCATAGCCTATGGCTGGAGTGGGTATGACTAGGTTACAACTACAGAGCATTTGGTGAGACGATTTACTGTAGGTCATGAATATGCTATATTCATCTTCCAGGATTTGTACATTATTGTATCTTGATGTATAAAAAGTGTCCCAATATTAAATGAAACATCTGTCAGAACATTGACTTAATCTCCATCACTTCATCTTTCAGTTTTAAAAGTTATCATTCTTGTGCTTGGTATGGTAACACAAATAATTTATTCCTGAATGTGTTAATGAATACATGATTTACAGTAACTGAGAAGTGATATATGGCTATTGGTTAGGCTACTGAACACAGAAGCAGAACACCTGCCTGTTATAGGCCTAATATGTATAGTAAATGGCTTTGCTAAGGCCACACAGATGCCTGATGGTAACATGCATGTCACAAAGCCATCGCCAATGTCAATTAAGGCCCCAGGAATGGCAATTGGCAGATGTTAATCCCTGAATAAGTGTATTAGCTCACATATAAAGTCTCCAACAAACTACATATGCCTAGTAAAGACCCTGCTTATTGTAGTGTAGCAGCTCTTCGGGCTAATGTTCCTATCGACTCAGTAAGGCCAGCAGGCTAGTCTTTTTCTTTAAATTACGTTTTATTGGTATGTAACTGTTATGAAAGTTGTATTGTCAATTTTGTTTTGTATTTAAATGGCACTTTAAACGTGTACATGACACTGCAACAAAAATCTCCCCATGGCGACAATAAGGTCAGTAAGTAAGTAAGTAAGTAGTGTAGCAGCTCTCCTCTGAAAAAGTCCCCAAAAAATACTCCAGGTTAAAACGGGTACTTTATATAATGTCATCTGAATGTATGAAAATTCAGAGTGGGCTGCTGAGATATTTCAAAGGTCTACTGTCAGTCAGTATGAAAACACTGGCCTGATATAAACGTTGATTAAGTAAGTAGCTTACGTGATAATGAGTGATAAAAGTAGCATTGCAGCAACACTCATCATGGTTTTATGTTGATGTCATATTCATTTGGAGGGTGTGTAACACAGATATGGGTATTTTGCAGGCCTTGACTACACTCTGGTTGATGGACAGCTATCACATCTACCGGGAATAAAAAGACATGATTGAGACAATGGGTAAGAGATCAGTCAATTTGTGATATGTCAAAGTTAGAAAAGTGTTGATTGCTAATGTTGTCGGTTATGTGCAAGGTCTCACCAGATGAAAAGAGCGAGAGGTGTTACTGTAATGTTTCGATCAAGAGAGTGAATTTGATTGATGTTATTACGTATTTAGATAATATGTTCCTCCCTAACTCTCCATCTCCCATCCAAACAGAAAGAATCCTGACTTGGCCTCTGTTATTGTCAAATCCGCCTGTGTCACTAACAAACTCAGAGTCTGAGGAGAATCCTTGTTATGAATGCTCAAACACTCAGCTACGAAAACTCAAACAAAGCACTCCAAAAGGTACAAGCAGTTAACAGAGAAATGTGTCTGTCGAGACTCCCGTATTTTTGGTTTGTTTACTGTCTCTGCTCAATGAGGTACATGTTTAGGATCTGAATTTGACCCATATTGTCACAGCAAAATAACGTTTAGTCCATCATGTTGCTTGATCGGTGGTTAGGCTATTAGCTGTACAAAAGTAGGCTACATGAAAAGTCTAATACTGTTAATATAACCGTGTGTTAGTATGGGTTTTCAGTCGCGAAGCTCATCTGCATTTCCTGCGGTGCAGAACAATTCTGACCAACAAAAGAGTGATCAAATTAAGGTTCTACATCTGTAGGCTAGCTCTCAGAAGGAACAGTGCTTTGGAACTTGTGCACGCCCTATTAGGTGTCAGTCACAGTCCGCGGTCCTCTGAAATTGGCCCGTCCTCCTGGATCAGAGGACATCAAACCCATCCTCGGCTAACAGGCTGTTCTGAGGAGGCAAGAGAGGCGAGTAGGCTTGAGTTGTTTGATTGTGGAGCTTATGCAGAGTCCAGCAAGCAAACTGTGGAGGGCCTTTTTCTCTGGTTGCCCATTCCGGGTCTGTGAGTCGAACAGCGAATCATTGATGAAATTTTTCTTTCTTCCGGTGCAAATCCAATTTCAAATCCTGTCAATTTTTATTTGTCACATGCTTCGTAACCAACAGGTGTGGACTAACAGTAAAATACTTACTTTCAGGCACAGGGCAGAGAGAAAGAAAATAAAGAAATAATAGACACATAATGAGTAATGATAACTTGACTATATACAAGGGGTAACATGCAGGGGTACGATGATGTAGATATGTACATATAACTAGGAATAAAGTCACAGATAGTAAACAGTAGCAGCAGCGTATGTGATGAGTCAAAAAAGGGTCAATGCAGACAGTCCAGGTAGCTATTTGGTTAACTTTTTAACTAACTATTTAACAGTCTTATGGCTTGGGAGTAGAAGCTGTTCAGGGTCCTGTTGGTTCCAGACTTGGTGCATCAGTACCACTTGCTGTGCGGTAGCAGAGAGAACAGTCTATGACTTGAGTGGCTGGTGTCTGACAATTTTTAGGGCCTTCCTCCGAGACCGCCTGGTATAGAGGGCTGTACGTACTACCCTCTGTAGCACCTTGCGGTCGGATGTCAAGTAGTTGCCATACCAAGCAGTAATGCAGCCAGTGCGGATGTTGCCTGTAATCCATGTCTTCTGGTTGGGATATGTACATACGGTCACTGTGGGGACGACGTTGTTGATACACTTATTAATGAAGCTGATGACTGATGTGGTAAACACCTCAATGCCATCAGATGAGTCCCGGAACATATTCCAGTCTGTGCTCGTGAAACAATTCTGTAGCTCAGCATCAGCTTTCTTGGACCACTTCCATATTGAGCACATCACTGATACTTCCTGTTTGAGTTTTTGTTTGTAAGCAGGAATCAAGAAGACAAGAGTTATGGTCAGATTTACCAAATGGAGGGCGAGAGAGAGCTTTGTATGCATCTGTGTGTCTGTGGAGTAAAGGTGATATAAAGCAAAGCTCATAGCTACATGATTCTCATTTCCTAAACTCTGTTGAACAGCGGTCGACCTTTGCTAAGCCTCGGATGGTTGACGTGTTATTTATTTTCTCCTCTCTCTCTCTCTCTCTCTCTCTCTCTCTCTCTCTCTCTCTCTCTCTCTCTCTCTCTCTCTCTCTCTCTCTCTCTCTCTCTCTTCTCTCTCTCTCTCTCCCCCCAATGAATCATTCACATAGGGCTTATCACATTAGCAAGCATGTTTGGTTCTGTGTGTTAACAGGAGCATGGGTTACTCAGATGAAGATGAAAACGTTAGAAATCTGCCATGGACTTCACATTCTCAGCAATAAAACCTGAATAAACACTGACAACCAATTAGGAACACTTGGATTAAACTCACAGAATGTTTTAGAGTAGCTGAAGGGGGCATGTCAACCTCCTATACTAACTATACTCAACTTATAAACCATTTCAAAACACTTGTGATCAGCCTGCCTGTTCATACTGATAGCTATCCCCCTCCCGCCTCTCTCGTCCCCTTTTCTCCACATGGCTGCCGCCCCTTGATGTCACTGAACTATGCGATGCTTTGCAGATACCCAGCGTGCCTTGCAGGCAGTGGAGCGGCTCCAGGCCAAGCTGAAGGAGCGGGGGGAGGTCCCCACTGAGGAGAAGCTAAGCTTGCTCAAGTCGGTGCTCCAAAGCCCCCTGTTCCACCAGATTCTGGCCCTGCAGAAGTCTGTCCAGCTCCTCAAAGACCAGGGGGTAAGACCAGGCCTCTCTTGGGGGTTGGGAAATAAGGATCACTAAGTTCACAAAGTAGGATCACCCAGGATCAGTTAAGTAACTTTGATGAACAATATAAAATATAGATCTTGATTTTCTGGTTTTAATGTCAATGGATTGTTGGGAGTGGCGAGTCAATTTAAATATCAACTGGGCTGTTTTATCCAAGCTGTGGATATGGATATGTGTGAAAGGGATCACCCAAATTACATATGACAGCAATCCATGCTTTGGTTTTGTTTTTGTAATTTGGGTGAACTGTCCCTTTAAGAATGATGGTTAGGGTAGCCATCATTCTAACCTTTACAGGGGGTCATAAACATGACGCAATAAAGTAAACAGACTTAACCTCACCCCATCTCTTGTTTCGACTCCCTAATCGGTGTTTTAAGTTTTAGTCCACATTGTAGATACATGCGTTAATGGCATAGCGGCAGACCCAGCTTGTCTTTTTGCTAATAATTCACTGCCTATTCACTAGCTTAAATGTGCAATTTTAAGTTCAGGATTGACCAAGTATGGTCTTTGCTGCAGCAGTATTATTATGTCTAGGAGTTAGAATGAAGGAAATGACTACTACTTATTTCAGTCTTGATTTAGTCTGCGTTGTATCCAAATCAAATTATTCTCTGTTTTGGCTTGCCTCCAGACAGACATAGCTTTTTTTCTCTCTCAAATCATGTATTACTGTGGGCATATTGCAGTCAGAGTTCATCTGGGCACTTTTAATAAGGTTATATAAGCAGACACAGCCAGCCAAAGCCAAAAGGCCTCCTTGACTTATCCAAGACCCATGAGAAATTGAGCATTTTTTTACCCAAGAAAGAGCTCTTGTTAGGTCACTGTGGATGTATGCGAACGGGCCTGGGTAAGTGCTTGAGACAGAGAGAGAAAGTATGTGAGCTATGCAGTGGGAGGCAAAGATGCTGCTACAGCTTGTATTTTTTTCATCCCTGAAGGAATTTAGATTATAAAATCCTTGCAGACATTTGTTTGTGTGCCGGTGCTTTATAGTTTATTTCAGCAGTGTCACATTCTTATGCACAATGTAACAACCCAATCCACACAGTATAGCATGGTTAACGGTGTTTGTGTGGCATGCTAATCTACTGTTCTTCCACCCTAATGTTTTCAAGCTAAAATAAATGTGCAATGGAGTCTATGTTTAAAGATAAAGTGAATCACAGAAAACAACATAAAAAAACCCTTAAATAATTAAAATTAAAATTAGTGGAACAGAGATTAAGCTGAGTGCTTGCGATACAAAGAGACGTTTCCGGCGTCATTGGGCGAAACCAATTTGCAGGAAAGTCGCAGTTAGTGTTTTTGGTGTCAGTCGTAACCTAAACCCACATACAGTCTGTCTGCTCCAGCCAGTAGGGCCTAAACTGTCGGTGTCGCTATGGCGACAGGGCCTGCTCGCAGAAGAGAGAGGCCGCCACCATGTCAAGTGGGGCAGAAACAATTTCTTAAATGTGCAAGAACCAAACTGGAACTTTAATCCTCTTAGCTCGGCTGGCTAACATAGCTTGTGAATGGGACAGCAACTTGGGCTCTATGCTAACTTAGCCTAGACTACAGGGTTTTTCTGTTTACAAAGGCTAAAACCTCACTACATAGGTAACTGGCTGGATGATATGTCAGCTAGTGTGTCAACAATGCTTCTTCAATATGCTAAGCACACAATTACAAGTTCAAAAGGGCAACTGAGGATGCTATATTTCAAACAAAGTGCTTATGAAGTGTTAGCTATATATTGCTAGTCCTTGTGGATCACATTCAAACTCATCATGAGCAAACATTAGAGCCAACAAGCAAATGATATTCAAAAATAGGGTTTTACACAGTGTCTAATTCATATAATCCATTAGTCACAGAAACACAGTGGTTGCAGCCCCTTTAACGAATAGCATATCAAGGCATCCAGATGGCTTTGATGGAAATATTGCATTGGAAGCAGAGTCATTGTTGGATCAGCTAAAAAGCTATTATCCCTGAAGGATTAGACTACTATAGATCCAGCTAATCATGGTTGGGTAACGAGTTGGCCCGCCTCTGACGCTCCTAGGCTCCTAGACTTAGTTAGATTTAGGGAATTCACAAAATTAGCCTCTGTTTATTTTAACAGCAGGGATGGCAGGTTTTTGGTTAGAACTTGATTGGATCAGCTTGTGTAGCCTCATTTAGGATATTTTGGATATTAGTTCTACTCAATGCAATGCATGTAACAGAATGTGACATGTAAACATGGTTTGTGTTGATATTACGGTTGCACATTTTGGGGAATATTCAGTGGGAACTTTCCGTGGGAATTTACGGAAATATATTGGAATTAACGGGAATATATGTGAATTAACGGAAAAATATGCAGATTAATATTAATACCAGTTAAATGTAGATGTTTTTTGCATTGTATATATTTACCCTATCATATGGAGACAGAAACAGAAACCTTTTACCTTCATTTCATAAGTACACATAATTGCAAATGATTAAATCCTTCCAATAGAAATGTAAAAAAATTATTTAGTTACGAATTGAACTTTAATTAAATGAGTTCTCTTCACATGGGATGATTTCACTGAGCAACAAAAGAAAGGGAATATTGAATGATCCCCAATGATCCATCACATCTTCCAAAAACCTTTTCAACATACATCTGTAAAATTATAGTCTAGAAACTAAATCTTTGGTTGTCTTCCTCTCAGGCTTCATGTCTTCTCCCTGGACCTCCTCAATGTCCACCTCTTGAACATCAGACTCTGAGGCCCCATCTTCATTGTCACTTTCCAACCTTGTTGAGGATGGCTCAAAAGGCCTCAAATTTGCCCGGATGGCCACCAAATTTTCACCCCTTGTATTGGTCAGCCTGTTGCGTGTGTGTTCCCAAACAAGGACCAGTTGCGCTCTGAGGCAGCTGATGTTGGTGGGATTTGGAGGATGACGGAGGCAACAGGGGAAAGAGCCTCAGATCCACAAAGCCCCTTCCACCAGGTGGCTGATGAGATATGTTGGCACGACTGCCATATTGCATCTCCATCCCAAAGCCCTTGCTTGGAAGTGTACTTCACCAGACTGCCAAGAACCTTGCCCTAATCCAGGCCAAGGTGGCGAGACACGGTAGTGATGACACCATAGGCCTGGTTGATCTCTGCATCAGACAGGATGCTCTTGCCAGCATACTTGGGGTCCAACATGTACGCTACAGCGTGTATGGGCTTCAGGCAGAAGTCTTCATGTTTTTTGATGTATTTCAGAACTGCAGTTTCTACTGCTTGGAGCAAAAGTAAAGTGGGCACGGCAGTAAGGATTTTTTTTCTCATACATCTGCAAGCAGATTCTGAACATCAGACGGGATGGCATCAATCTGTGCAATGGCTACTGCTATATGTTTCAGGAGATTCAGGCTGCTTACCACTCTCTCTCAAAATACATCACCCAGGAGGATCCTCTTGATGGGGAGAGACTTGGGTCAGACTTTCTTGGAGAGACTCCTTCCCCTCCAGGAGACTGTCAAACATGATGACAACACCACCCCAATGGGTGTTGCTGGGCAGTTTCAATGTGGTGCTCGTATTCTTCTCACTTTGCTTGGTGAGGTAGATTGCTGCTCTAACTTGATGACCCTTCACATACCTAACCATTTCCTTGCTTCTCTTGTAGAGTGTATCCATTTTTTTCAGTGCCATGATGTCCTTGAGGAGCAGATTCAATGCATGAGCAGCACAGCCAGTGGTTGTGATGTGAGGGTAGGACTCTTCCACTTTAGACCAAGCAGCCTTCATGTTCACAGCATTGTCTGTCACCAGTGCAAATACCTTCTGTGGTCCAAGGTCATTGATGACTGCCTTCAGCTCATTTGCAATGTAGAGACTGTGTCTGTTGTCCCTCGTGTCGGTGCTCTTGTAGAATACTAGTTGAGGGGTGAAGATGATGTAGTAATTATTCCTTGCCCACGAACATTCGACCACCCATCAGAGATGATTGCAATACAGTCTGCTTTCTCTATGATTTGCTTGACCTTCACTTGAAATCTGTTGAACTCAGCATCCAGAAAATGAGTAGATAAAACATGTCTGGTTGGAGGGGTGTATGCTGGGCGAAGAACATTCAGAAATCTCTTCCAATACACATTGCCTGTGAGCATCAGAGGTGAACCAGTTGCATACATAACTCGATCAAGACATTCATCAGCATTTGTCTGACTACGCATTGAGTCAACAAAAACTTCTGATTCCAGCAGGACCATGAGCTGTTGCTATCGATAAGGTGTCTGATTCATAATTTTCACCTCAAATAGAAGTAGAGGGACTTTTGTCAGAGGTTGCTTGTTGTGAGCGCTGAGTGAACTTCATGCACTTGGCAAGATGATCCTGAATCTTTGTTGCATTCTTCACATATGATTTAGCACAGTATTTGCAAATGTACACAGCTTTTCCTTCAACGTTAGCTGCAATGAAATGGCTTCACACATCAGATAGTGCCCGAGGCATCTTCCTGTAAAGATTAGGGAAAAAATGGCCAAAAACCCCAAATACAATTCCATGTACAAATAAATAGTTAGTAAGCAGTTAAATTAAACAACTCCTTTGTATGATAAATATTTTAATTTGAAACATTTATGGAAACAGGTGAATTAATAGTCCTCGGTTAGAAGGCTTAAGCAAGGTAAAACCCACATGGTAGCAAAAACTACCTAGCAGAAATTGTTAACAAGTTATAAATGATTTACACACACTTTGCTGTAGGCTACTATTTACTAGTTAACAAAAAAATCATGTATGTCATATAAAATATTCACCCCACCCAGTATTGTAATCAAAACTTACCAGAAAGCATTTAGTCCTTGGCTCAGACAGTGTAGGAATGTGAGCTCAATAGCATCTCATTAGTGTGCAAGATCTTCAGAATCAGCTGTACATGTGATGGAAGAGTGCACTGCACATGTGATGGAAGAATGCACTGTGCATGCAGAGGGTTGCAATTCCATTGAATTTTGGATAGTTTAACCTAAATATGCCACAATAACTAGAATTGCATCATATGTATCCCACAAAAAAAGCTTCACTTTTATATGCTAACTTTTTCTTAATCAATTTAAGCAAAATTCCCCAAATTCCAGTGCTTAACTTCCTATGGAAAATTTCCGGAAAAATTCTGGAAATTTACCGGAACGTTTCCGACCCTTTGCAACCCTAGTTGATATATCCCAAAGTAGAACTGTAATTTTGTGGATTAAGTCTGTTTCTGGCTAGATGTATATTTCCTTCTGTCACTTGGTTACAGTGTGTGGTAATAAAACAACTGCCACAAATTCAAACTATTACAGCCACAGTTTTTAGCAGCTGATGTTTTTCATACAGAATTTACACAGTTTACAGAATTTACACAGTTCAAGATTGCATGTATCAGGTTGCACAACCCTGCGGTCTCGAATGCATCCCTTGTTGACTGTATTTCCATGAATGGTTTCAGGGTGGTGTCACAGCAACATTTGGCGATGACCTGAGTGAATGCTACACAACAGCCCATGCCAATGGCAGCCATCCTGCCTACCCAGAATCCTCCACTGGTACACAGATCAATGGGAAGCCGTCTCCTGAGGAGTTTGAGCACATCATTCGCTCCATGGCTCAGGTAAAGAAAACCAAAAAACGTGTTGTATTGTCACGTACACCAGATAGGTGCGGTGAAATGTGTTGTTTTAGTAGTACAGTGCCCCTGGAGCAAATTAGGGTTAAGTGGCTTGTTCAAGGGCACATCGACAGATTTTTCACCTTGTCCGCTCTGGTATTCGAACCAGCAACTTTTCAGTTACTGACCCAATGCTGTAATGCTGGGCATACACTACATGATTTCGTCACGAATTTGCCACATTTTTGCCATCCCAGACTCATTTTCACGAAGGGAAGGAAATCCTATGAGCTTGGTCTAGGATCAGTATGTCGGGACTCGCGTAGTTTGAGTGGATCAAGGATGGACTGTACCGTTCTCCAGACTCCTGTCGGAGGTCCAGATCATTTTCAGACATTTTGGTTTTGCATCTTGTAGTATTAGCAGTCCTACCACGCGATTGGACAAGGACTACTGCCAAAAGCCAGTGAGCACTTAGGATGTGAGACCAAAACAATGATGGAGAAGAGAAAATGCAACAACAACACGCAGGTTGTCACTAGTTGCCACAGCCACAGAGTCAAAATTGGCTTTATCATAAAAATCTTGATTTAATTTCAATTTAGACAAGGTTTGCAGTGTGGTTAAGGTTAGATTAGAAATCAGATTTTAAGAAGATACATTTTAGAAATAGGTGGGGTTTAGCCATAATTATGACTTTGTGGATGTGGTAACTAGTGACCCAACACGCACGGTGTGGACCGAGGTATTGGAAGACAGATTGGTGGCGCTGTGGAGAGAATGCAGCTTCCTTTTTAATATTACAAGTTTTCACATCCAATTCCCTTTGTAGAATATAAGTCCATATTGTATTGGTCTGCCAAACCATTTGTGGGTCCATATTCTGTGCCTCAGTCTCTTTTTTTCATGTTTCTGCACATAATAATGTGCACACTTATAAACCAGCTCGCTGTTTGCATGTCGGCATTTCGGCTCGCTGTTTGCATGTCGGCAGGTTCAACTAGGGAATAAACGTGTAATGTGAGCACCCACGTCCTGGGGCTGAGGATGGATGGAATGAACGATTTGGGAAAAGGAAACCGGAAAATGTGAGCACGTCCAAGATGTTTAGATTTTAGAAGTCGTGAAGTGTATGCCTGGCATAACCGCTCCAAAACCTCAATTTTGTTGCTTTTTAGACATTTTCCTGTCGACTTTATTGTGTGTTTTGGATCATTGTGTTGCTGCATAATCCAGCTGCGCTTCAGCTTCAGCTCACAGACTGACATTCTCCCGTAGAATTCTCTGACACCGAGCAGAATTCATGGTTCCTTCTATTAAGGCAAGTCATCCAGGTCCTGAGGCAGCAAAGCATCCCCAAACCATCACACTACCACCACCTTGCTTGATCGTTGGTATGAGGTTCTTACTGTGGAATGTAGTGTTTGGTTTTCACCAGGCATAATGAGACACTTGTCATCCAAAAAGTTCACTCAAGTTTGCCAAAAAGCACCTGGAAGCACCTGGATGATCATCAAGACTCTTGGAAGAATGTTCTATGGACAGATAATTCAAAAGTATAACGTTTTGGGCGACAAGTCGTCCAGGACCTACAGTATATCAGAGATTACTACAGGAGAATGTCAGGCCATCCGTCTGTGAGCTAAAGTTGAAGTGCAGCTGGGTCAAGCAGCAAGACAATGATCCAAAACACACAATCAAGTCTACGTGAAAAGGGCTGAAAAGAAACCATTTGGAATGGACTAGTCCAGACCTAATCCCAATTGAGATGTTGTGGCAGGACTTGAAACGATCAGTTCATGCTTGAAAACCCACAAATGTCGCTGAGTTACAGCAGTTCTGCATGGAAGAGTGGGCCAAAATTCCTCCACAGCAACTTGAGAGACTGATCAACAACTACAGGAAGTGTTAAGTTGCAGTCATTGCAGCTAAAGGTGGCACAACCAGTTATTGAGTATAAGGGGGCAATTCATTTTTCACACAGGGGCATTGGGTGTTGTATAACTTTGTTCATTAAATAAATGAAATATGTATGTAATTGTGGTGTTATTTGTTCACTCAGGTTCCCTTTATCTAATATTAGGTTTTGGTTGAAGATCTGATAACATTCAGTATCAAAAATACTTTTTCACAGCACTGTATATTTTCTTGAGGCTGCAATTATTAAGAGGCACATATTTCGTAATAAAGTTTTTGTTTCTAATCTGACTTGACTTTTGCACAAATGCTGGCGGTTGGCACTATTTCTGTAGAAATATCTCCAGAAATATCTCTTGATAATCACAAGCAAGGCTGGTTACACTCACAGTCAAGCTAGCTAAATATTCAAAGACATTCCAAGACAAGTGCACGGTACACTACACACTCTTGAGTGACTTCAAATAGACTTCAGAGGAGAGAGTATGTCTTTGATGCTGTTGTGAGAGGGGGTAAGGGGAGTGCTAATGCTGAGTGTGTGCGCCCGTGTGTTTGTGTGTTTGTGTCTAGGGGCGCTACGTGACACACATGGAGCTGGTGAAGCCGCTGTCTGGGGGCCTAGGCTTCAGCGTGGTTGGTCTGAGGAGTGAGAACCGCGGGGAGCTGGGCATCTTCGTCCAGGAGATCCAGCCCGGGAGCGTGGCCCACTGGTATGGGAAAGTTAATAAGGGTCATCCCCAGCGGATAGATCTGGTTGAAATGATGTCATTATAACCAGAAACCCCGTTTTGGCCCATTTTTCCCCCTAGTTTTGGCCATTAGGTCAATAGTTGATTATCTAGTGTGTTTGTATCTCCCCAAACCATAGTTGGTGACTACTGACCCATGTCTTTTTCAAACTGCGTCTTTTTTATACAGTGAGATTATTCACAGTTCTAAGACTTTCTTGCCCATCAGAAATCCGCTGTTGACAATCAACTATTCAAGAATGGACTTTGTTACACTGAGGTCACATCCTCATGAACTATGTTTGACTAGAGTACATTACATGTTTCCCTCACAAAATACCTGTTTTATCTCAATGCAGTTTACCAACATAAATAATACACAAATCAATGAGCATCATCCTGTTCCCACAGCGATGGGAATCTGAAGGAGACAGACCAGATCTTGGCCATAGACGGTCAGCCCCTGGACCAGACAGTGACCCACCAGCAGGCCATAGGCATCCTGCAGAGAGCGTCTGAGCGTGTGCAGCTTACTGTGGCCAGAGGACCCATCCCTCAGCTGGCCAGCCCCGTGGTGTCCCGCACGCCCTCCGCTGCAAGCACCCTGTCTGCCTACTCCAGTGCGGTGAGGAGAATGCACACACAGAGGCCTGTGGAAGCATACACACACATAAACACACAACCATGAGCACATTCACATTCTGTACACACACACACACACACACTATGGTGTCCCACATTCCCAGGGAAGCTACTGTCATGCATGACCACTCTAGTGTGATGAGGAACAAACAGAAACAAATCCACCCCTCATAAACAGACAGTTGTATAATGTTAGCTCACTGGGGCACACACACACACACCACAATGTTCAAATTCTGTCTTTGAGCACTTGCTTAGACATGCTTTGTCGACTACTACATTTTTTTTTAACCTCTCATTTTTGGCTGGATGTGTCAATGTGTAGTTCATACATGCATAATCTACGAGGAAAATTACTGTCTTACCTCAAACGAAATTGCTCTTTTGAAAGGGACTGTGTTTCTGGAAGCTCTGCTAAGCCATTTCCCCTTAATTGTCCCCCGTGTGGGCCATCCCCTTAACAATTTGAGTTCAACCAATGAGCTTCAGCCTCTCACCACTTGAGTGACAGCTAGCAAGAGGCACGTGATGTACACACAGCAGAGAGAGAGAGAGGGCAATGACGTGGTGCACATATCTGCACATATGTGACGTAGTACGCAATGTTCGGGGACCACTTTTGGGTTGTGAGCACGACGTCGTGAGCCAGAAATACTGGCTAAAAAGTATACAATAGTGCAGGAGAATCTCTTTAACTCATTCATTTTTAGTTCCTAGTAGAGCAAAGCGACTAAAGACCGTATCTTTATTGAACCCTGTTCTGGGTAGTTTTCTTTACATCCGCGCAGGAGGTTTCTGGAATGATGTTGCTTCATTTCCTATTCATTAGTCCTTGTTGTTCTCCTTGCGGCCAACCTCTCTTTTGCCCTGAGGGTTACACCCTATATATAGTATGCGTCCTGGAATGAATGTTTTGAGGTCCATATCGGATCCTCGCTCTCTGTGTCCCTCCTTAGGCCCACTGGAATCACGTGGAGACCATGGAGCTGGTCAACGACGGGACAGGCCTGGGCTTTGGCATTGTGGGAGGAAAGACCACCGGTGTCATTGTCAAAACCATCCTGCCTGGAGGCATCGCTGATCAGGTGACTTCAATGTGATGGGTGCACCACGCATTGGTATTTAAGGGTGTGAAAGCAGAAAGCTTGGTTTTTGGAAGACATGCCTAGTAGTAATAACCAATGACTTTCCTACTGTACTTTGTCCTTAGGATGGGCGTCTGCACAGTGGGGACCACATCCTCACGATTGGGGACACTGACCTTTATGGCATGGGCAGTGAGCAGGTGGCTCAGGTACTAAGACTGGTTTCAGTCTTGAATCGAATTGACTACTGATAATGAGACAAAAACATCTAAATTGTATCCCCTTTGTCCTAATTTGTCTATAGTTCTTTCCAGTGTAGCCCTCAGGGACAAGTACACTGTTTAATGTGTAGTGCTGATATCAATTGTATTGTGATTGTTCCAGGTCCTGAGGCAGTGTGGTAACAGAGTGAAGCTGGTCATCACCAGAGGCCCTCCAGAGGAGACCTCCATCGTCCCAATGGCGTTGCCCACTGTCACAGAGCAACAGGTATGACACGCACATGTTCTTTGTACAGCAGAGGTGTGGATGGGTCGCTGGTTGGGTGGGTGGGTGGGTAGGGGGGGATTGGGGTGGTTTTATTAGGTTAGTTGAATAAAAATAGTATATTTACACTGACACTGTCCACCATAGAGGGCCCATGGTTCTGTCTCTTTTTTCCTCCATCTCTCTTCATCTCAGGGATCTAGTGAGTATAATTTGTGACACGTGACATCATCTGTGACTTGGCCTCAGAAGTCATCATTTTCCAAAAGGCTTAGAACTGGAATTCGCTGTCCATTATCAAGCAGTATTAGCCTTTACTCTTATCAACATATGAATGAGTTCCATGACTCACTCTCCCAAACTAGACAGTATATTCAGTCTCCATAACCTTGTTGCTTGATTCATAAAATAAATAACAACTCATCTGGCTGACAGTGTGAATACATAGGTGAGGAATGCTTGTTGGTAAATTGGTAACAATTGGCCCAAGTGACTCGCCCCCTCTACTGTGCTCTCTGTAGGCTGTTTTGTAGAATGTAGAAGCTGACTCACTCTTCCTCTGTTTCTTCACAGGGCTATGAGGAAGAGGAGGCTGAATCGTTCGACGTCGGGCTGACCAAGAACGCCCAGGGTCTGGGAATCACTATCGCCGGCTATGTGGGGGACAAAAATTCCGGTAGGATTTGGCAGTGCTGTTTAATGGACTTTTGTTTTATTTACTGCAGATTCCGTTAAAGGATGTCTCTTGTACTGTATAAAGGATTATGCTTGTTTTATGAATGTGTCATTGTGTCTATTTTCAGAGCCCTCTGGTATTTTCGTGAAAAGTATAACTAAAGACAGTGCAGTAGAGCAAGATGGCCGCATCCATGTCGGGGACCAGATCATAGCCGTAAGTGTCTATTTTATATATGTTTACGGACCTTTCTGACTTTATTGAACAGACAGAGAGATTTCGGACTTTGTTGAACAGATAGAGAGAGTTCTGACTTTATTGAACAGATAGAGAGAGAGAAGTTGACTGTGGGGAAAGATAGAGGTGGTGCAGTAGGCAGGATTCAAACCTATGCCAACACCGTTTCTGTGTGCTGAAGGCAGCAGCCCTAAATGCTAGACCACCCCAGGCCACAATCCTCAACTTTTTGAATAATATGAAATGTACATTTAACATTTAAATTCCATTCCAAAGTATAAAATAAAGTGAGCAGGGGTATCTCTCATTTTGGATCATTTGGAGCTTTATCTATTTAGATCAGGTATTCCCAAACTGGGGTACGCGCAATGCCGTCGGGGGTACGCCAAATAAAATTGTGATTCACATAAAATCACATTTTCAAACAGTCCATTTATATTTTCCAACAGAGTTATACATTTGGGTGAGTTTTTTTCTCGGCTAAGTAGCCTTGTTTCACTGCCAAAAATGTAACTAAACCATCTAGTGTTCAGCGAAACAGGTAACCTAGTCAAATAATTAACATCCAATCACATTAACCGTTACTCTCTCGTGGGAATTCCACTAACGGTCCGTATTTAGCCAAACGTAGCTGCTGCTCATGTTGGTATCTCTACTGATGGCGCAAAATCCGTGGCAGGGAGACATAGTGGAGTGGTAACGTGCGTGCAAGCAGTTGCTCCCAATGCCACTTGGGTACACTGCAGCATCCACTGAGAGGCTCTTGCTGCCAAGGGAATGCCCGGGAAGACATTTTGGACACTACAGTCAAAATGGTTAACTTTGTTAAAGCAAGGCCCCTGAACTCTCGTGTATTTTCTGCACTATGAAATGATATGGGCAGCGACCATGTAACGCTTTTGCAACATACAGAAGTGCGCTGGTTATCAAGGGACAACGTATTGACACGTTTTTTTGAATCGAGAGACGAGCTTCAAGTTTTCTGACCATAATTTTCACCTGTCTTACTGCCTGCATGATGAGTTTCTCACACGACTGGCCTATCTGGGTGATGTTTTTTCTTGCCTGAATGATCTGAATCTAGGATTACAGGCACTCTGCAACTATATTCAATGTGCGGGACAAAATTAGGCAATTATTAAGAATTTGGAGCTCCTCTCTGTCAAGGACAACACATTAACAAGGACAACACACAGGTCTTTCCATTATTGTATGATTTTTTTTGTGTGCAAATAAACTCAAGCTCAAAAAATAACATTTGAGAGTGCGCTGACCCTGGTGCTAGATTGGGTATGCAGCTTGTCATGTTTTGTCATTGATTATCATGTCTTGTCCCTGTGCTTCCCCTTCTATTCGTTTCCCTCTGCTGGTCTTATTAGGTTCTTTCCCTCTTTCTATCCCTCTCTCTCCCCCTCCCTCTCTCACTCTCTCGCTCTCTCTTCTCTCTATCGTTCCGTTCCTGCTCCCAGCTGTTCCTATTCCCCTAATCAATCATTTAGTCTTCCCACACCTGTTCCTTATCTTTTCCCCTGATTAGAGTCCCTATTTCTTCCCTTGTTTTCCGTTCCTGTCCTGTCGGATCCTTGTCTATTATTCCGTGCTGTGTCTATGTATTGCCCTGTCGTGTCGTGTTTCCCTCAGATGCTGCGTGGTGAGCAGGTGTCTGAGTCTGCTACGTTCAAGTGCCTTCCCGAGGCAACCTGCAGTTCTTGATCAAGTCTCCAGTCTGTTCTCGTCATTACGAGTAGTATTATGCCTTTTGTTTGTAAAGTAACTTTACTGGATTAAAAACTCTGTTTTCGCCAAGTCGCTTTTGGGTCCTCATTCACCTGCATAACAGAAGGATCCGACCAAGGAATGGACCCAGCGACTACAGATGCTCGTAACACTGCCGTCGAGATCCAAGGAGCCATGCTCGGCAGACACGAGCAGGAATTGTCTGCTGCTCGCCATGCCGTGGAGAACCTGGCCGCTCAGGTTTCCGACCCTCTGGACAGTTCCAGAGTCTTCGTCTCGTGCCACCTGTTACTTCCTGGCCTGCCGAGCCTCCGGAACCTAGGGTTAATAACCCACCTTGCTACTCCGGGCAGCCCACGGAGTGCCGCTCCTTTCTCACCCAGTGTGATATTGTGTTCTCTCTCCAACCCAACACATACTCTAGCGAGAGAGCTCGGGTTGCTTACGTCATTTCACTCCTTACTGGCCGGGCTCGAGAGTGGGGCACAGCTATCTGGGAGGCAAGGGCTGATTGTTCTAACAATTACCAGAACTTTAAAGAGGAGATGATTCGGGTTTTTGACCGTTCAGTTTTTGGTAGGGAGGCTTCTAGGGCCCTGGCTTCCCTATGCCAAGGTGATCGATCCATAACGGATTACTCTATAGAGTTTCGCACTCTTGCTGCCTCTAGTGACTGGAACGAGCCGGCGCTGCTCGCTCGTTTTCTGGAGGGACTCCACGCAGTGGTCAAAGATGAGATTCTCTCTCGGGAGGTTCCTTCCAGTGTGGACTCTTTGATTGCTCTCGCCATCCGCATAGAACGACGGGTAGATCTTCGTCACCAAGCTCGTGGAAGAGAGCTCGCGTCAACGGTGTTTCCCTGCTCCGCATCGCAACCATCTCCCTCCTCTGGCTCAGAGACTGAGCCCATGCAGCTGGGAGGTATTCGCATCTCGACCAAGGAGAGGGAACGGAGGATCACCAACCGCCTGTGCCTCTATTGCGGATTTGATGGACATTTTGTCAATTCATGTCCAGTAAAAGGCCAGAGCTCATCAGTAAGCGGATCCTGTACTACTATGTCGGTCCATCTACGCTGGACCGGTTCGGGTGCTACATGCAGTGCCTTGATTGACTCTGGGGCTGAGGGTTGTTTCATGGACGAAGCATGGGCTCGGAAACATGACATTCCTTTCAGACAGTTAGACAAGCCTACGCCCATGTTTGCCTTAGATGGTAGTCATCTTCCCAGTATCAGATTTGAGACACTACCTTTAACTCTCACAGTATCTGGTAACCACAGTGAGACTATTTCTTTTTTGATTTTTCGTTCACCTTTTACACCTGTTGTTTTGGGTCATCCCTGGCTAGTATGTCATAATCCTTCTATTAATTGGTCTAGTAATTCTATCCTATCCTGGAACGTTTCTTGTCATGTGAAGTGTTTAATGTCTGCCATCCCTCCCATTTCTTCTGTCCCCACTTCTCAGGAGGAACCTGGCGATTTGACAGGAGTGCCGGAGGAATATCATGATCTGCGCACGGTCTTCAGTCGGTCCCGAGCCAACTCCCTTCCTCCTCACCGGTCGTATGATTGTAGTATTGATCTCCTTCCGGGGACCACTCCTCCTCGGGGTAGACTATACTCTCTGTCGGCTCCCGAACGTAAGGCTCTCGAGGATTATTTATCTGTGTCTCTTGACGCCGGTACCATAGTGCCTTCTTCCTCTCCGGCGGGGCGGGGTTCTTTTTGTTAAGAAGAAGGACGGTACTCTGCGCCCCTGCGTGGATTATCGAGGGCTGAATGACATAACGGTTAAGAATCGTTATCCGCTTCCCCTTATGTCATCAGCCTTCGAGATTCTGCAGGGAGCCAGGTGCTTTACTAAGTTGGACCTTCGTAACGCTTACCATCTCGTGCGCATCAGAGAGGGGACCCAGTGGAAAACGGCGTTTAACACTCCGTTAGGGCATTTTGAGTACCGGGTTCTGCCGTTTGGTCTCGCCAATGCGCCAGCTGTTTTTCAGGCATTAGTTAATGATGTTCTGAGAGACATGCTGAACATCTTTGTTTTTGTCTATCTTGACGATATCCTGATTTTTTCACCGTCACTCGAGATTCATGTTCAGCACGTTCGACGTGTTCTACAGCGCCTTTTAGAGAATTGTCTCTACGTAAAGGCTGAGAAGTGCTCTTTTCATGTCTCCTCCGTTACTTTTCTCGGTTCCGTTATTTCCGCTGAAGGCATTCAGATGGATTCCGCTAAGGTCCAAGCTGTCAGTGATTGGCCCGTTCCAAGGTCACGTGTCGAGTTGCAGCGCTTTTTAGGTTTCGCTAATTTCTATCGGCGTTTCATTCGTAATTTCGGTCAAGTTGCTGCCCCTCTCACAGCTCTTACTTCTGTCAAGACGTGTTTTAAGTGGTCCGGTTCCGCCCAGGGAGCTTTTGATCTTCTAAAAGAACGTTTTACGTCCGCTCCTATCCTCGTTACTCCTGACGTCACTAGACAATTCATTGTCGAGGTTGACGCTTCAGAGGTAGGCGTGGGAGCCATTCTATCCCAGCGCTTCCAGTCTGACGATAAGGTTCATCCTTGCGCTTATTTTTCTCATCGCCTGTCGCCATCTGAGCGCAACTATGATGTGGGTAACCGTGAACTGCTCGCCATCCGCTTAGCCCTAGGCGAATGGCGACAGTGGTTGGAGGGGGCGACCGTTCCTTTTGTCGTTTGGACAGACCATAAGAACCTTGAGTACATCCGTACATCCGTTGATGCCTTATCCCGTCTGTTTAGTTCTTCTGTGGCTTCTACTGATCCCGAGGGGATTCTTCCTTATGGGCGTGTTGTCGGGTTGACAGTCTGGGGAATTGAAAGACAGGTTAAGCAAGCACTCACGCACACTGCGTCGCCGCGCGCTTGTCCTAGTAACCTCCTTTTCGTTCCTGTTTCCACTCGTCTGGCTGTTCTTCAGTGGGCTCACTCTGCCAAGTTAGCTGGTCATCCCGGTGTTCGAGGCACTCTTGCGTCTATTCGCCAGCGCTTTTGGTGGCCGACTCAGGAGCGTGACACGCGCCGTTTCGTGGCTGCTTGTTCGGACTGCGCGCAGACTAAGTCGGGTAACTCTCCTCCTGCCGGTCGTCTCAGACCGCTCCCCATTCCTTCTCGACCATGGTCTCACATCGCCCTAGACTTCATTACCGGTCTGCCTTTGTCTGCGGGGAAGACTGTGATTCTTACGGTTGTCGATAGGTTCTCTAAGGCGGCACATTTCATTCCCCTCGCTAAACTTCCTTCCGCTAAGGAGACGGCACAAATCATCATCGAGAATGTGTTCAGAATTCATGGCCTCCCGTTAGACGCCGTTTCAGACAGAGGCCCGCAATTCACGTCACAGTTTTGGAGGGAGTTCTGTCGTTTGATTGGTGCGTCCGTCAGTCTCTCTTCCGGGTTTCATCCCCAGTCTAACGGTCAAGCAGAGAGGGCCAATCAGACGATTGGTCGCATACTACGCAGCCTTTCTTTCAGAAACCCTGCGTCTTGGGCAGAACAGCTCCCCTGGGCAGAATACGCTCACAACTCGCTTCCTTCGTCTGCTACCGGGTTATCTCCGTTTCAGAGTAGTCTGGGTTACCAGCCTCCTCTGTTCTCATCCCAGCTTGCCGAGTCCAGCGTTCCCTCCGCTCAAGCGTTTGTCCAACGTTGTGAGCGCACCTGGAGGAGGGTGAGGTCTGCACTTTGCCGTTACAGGGCACAGACTGTGAGAGCCGCCAATAAACGCAGGATTAAGAGTCCAAGGTATTGTTGCGGCCAGAGAGTGTGGCTTTCCACTCGCAACCTTCCTCTTACGACAGCTTCTCGTAAGTTGACTCCGCGGTTCATTGGTCCGTTCCGTGTCTCCCAGGTCGTCAATCCTGTCGCTGTGCGACTGCTTCTTCCGCGACATCTTCGTCGCGTCCATCCTGTCTTCCATGTCTCCTGTGTCAAGCCCTTTCTTCGCACCCCCGTTCGTCTTCCCTCCCCCCCTCCCGTCCTTGTCGAGAGCGCACCTATTTACAAGGTACGTAAGATCATGGACATGCGTTCTCGGGGACGGGGTCACCAATACTTAGTGGATTGGGAGGGTTACGGTCCTGAGGAGAGGTGGGTTCCGTCTTCGGGACGTGCTGGACCGTTCACTTATTGATGATTTCCTCCGTTGCCGCCAGGATTCCTCCTCGAGTGCGCCAGGAGGCGCTCGGTGAGTGGGGGGGTACTGTCATGTTTTGTCATTGATTATCATGTCTTGTCCCTGTGCTTCCCCTTCTATTCGTTTCCCTCTGCTGGTCTTATTAGGTTCTTTCCCTCTTTCTATCCCTCTCTCTCCCCCTCCCTCTCTCACTCTCTCGATCTCTCTTCTCTCTATCGTTCCGTTCCTGCTCCCAGCTGTTCCTATTCCCCTAATCAATCATTTAGTCTTCCCACACCTGTTCCTTATCTTTTCCCCTGATTAGAGTCCCTATTTCTTCCCTTGTTTTCCGTTCCTGTCCTGTCGGATCCTTGTCTATTATTCCGTGCTGTGTCTATGTATTGCCCTGTCGTGTCGTGTTTCCCTCAGATGCTGCGTGGTGAGCAGGTGTCTGAGTCTGCTACGTTCAAGTGCCTTCCCGAGGCAACCTGCAGTTCTTGATCAAGTCTCCAGTCTGTTCTCGTCATTACGAGTAGTATTATGCCTTTTGTTTGTAAAGTAACTTTACTGGATTAAAAACTCTGTTTTCGCCAAGTCGCTTTTGGGTCCTCATTCACCTGCATAACACAGCTGGAGGTTGAATGTTTGAAGGGGTACGGGACTATAAAAAGTTTGGGAACCACTGATTTAGATAATGTGGGGAGGAGTAAGGCCCCACATTTGAATAATTTAGCTCCAGTGGAGAGCTATTATCTTAAGTGTTGTTTCTTGAATGGGTATTGAGACACTGTTCCAATCATCACGCTAAATTGACCAATTACAATGAATACAATACCCTTTCTGTGTTACACCCTGATTTGAAGCATGAGCAAATCTTCAATCGTGATTTGTTTTCTATTTGTGATGTATGTTTGTCTGTTGGTTGCGATCATTAATGTGTGTCTGCCTGTGTGTCTGCCTGTGTGTATGGGTGTGTGTCTGCCTGTGTGGCAGCCTGTGTGTATGGGTGTGTACGTGTCTGTGTGCTTACCTGCCTGTTTGTGTGCTGTCCTATTGACTTGAATAGATGGCTCATGTGGCACAAAGTCTGTTTTAGCATGGACAAAGCCCTCAATGACAATGACAATGACCATGCTGGCACAGAATGGCACAGGAGCCATAATGGCAAAGATGCAAAGAAGAGCCCTCTATCCAACTCTATGATGTATCAATAATCTTTACATGACTGATTGCCGCCTGCAGGTGGACGGGATGAATATCCAGGGCTACACCAACCAGCAGGCTGTGGAGGTGCTGAGACACACGGGCCAGACGGTTCACCTGAAGCTGGTCAGAAGTGGCTTCCGTCCAGATGACATCCCACCCGCTGTGGTGCCCAGTGTGATCGTACTTCCACCAACCCCAGGGGGCCGAGACCCCACACTGGAGAGAACAGATGTTGTGGACACCACCACTCAAGGTACCAGTGGACAAAGGGCGTGGGCCGTGTTCATTACGCACGGAATGGAAGAAAATGGACTGAAACCGGGAGAGACTACCTTAGGGCTGTCCCCGACCCCAAAAAATCTTGGTCGACCAAGAGTTGTCTGTTCTTTCGACCAATTGATTATTTTTCCATATAGAGACACACCTTATGTGTTTTAATGAAATCAAAAATCAGCTATATGCACTGAGCTTGTCTGATGCTTTAAGCACGCTGTTTGATGAAATAATGAAGAAACACAAATTACTTTAGGTGGAGTCCTACCAAAATTGATTGGATTGTGCTGGGCCCGGCTCAGACTCGCTACGCTGTGTGCGCTGTGTTATTTATACATATTTTTTACAGCTCTCCTCCCTGCTGCAGCAACCACCACAGAACATCAATAGTGTTTATCACACAGTCTGTGATGCTGAAGCTGCATCATAATTACAGCCATTTCTGAGGCTTTTCTAACAAACAAAAAAGTGTAAAGACTTTATTACAGCATAGCACAAGTTAAAAACAGCAGCATTTGGGAAATGACTTTATTCCGACATGTTGTGGTTGCGTGAGGCTTGGAGCTCACGGAATCAGTCGGCTATTAACCAAACACTCAAACAGGGAACAGAAACAGGATCTGTCTTATTTCTTATCGTTCTCAACATCAATATGCCGGTTAACTTTGCTATTATGCACCGAGCAACATGGTCTAGGAAAGGGCGCCAATTCAACAGCGCACTGATGTTTTTCAAATGCGGACAGCGACCGCTGTCCAATGCCGGAGAAAGCGCATTTGTTATGAACAAATATTATTTGTATTAACGTTGCGCCATTGTTCTTACATAATATATAACCAAATACAATTTCAGTAGCCCATGTCTTAGAGTGATGGACTGTGCCATCCCCACGGCCTCCGCAATGGGTTTTAGTCAACTCAGACAGGCGTGAATCAGACAGGTGTCTGGTGCACCATGAAAAAATTTTTTTTTGCAACTGACTGCTCGTTTAAAGAGATCTCGGTCGACCAAACAATCGACCAGTCGACTAAACGTCAGCTCTAGAATACCTGTATTGGTCCAATAACAAAAAAAACATTCACAAAGTGCTTGAAATGTTTTCCGTGGCGTGCCCTAATGATCCTGACCATGGCAACTGCATCTTTGATTAACAGTCACAAATACCTCCTATAACAGTAGTCTATAGTCAAGCAAAACACATTTTTATTCCATATACATTTACGTTAGTCATTTAGCAGACGCTCTTATCCAGAGTGACTTACAGGAGCTATTAGGGTTAAGTGCCTTGCTCAAGGGCACAAGAGATCGTACTCTGACATTATCCTTCATTCATACATGATTGAAATGGACCTATCCCCTAGACAAAATTCCCCAATATATACATGATTTATATGTCGTCCTGGTGCTGTATGCATCAAATGTCTCAGAGTGCTGATTTAGGATCAGTTTTGCCTTTTAGATGACAATGATTAAGGTTACATGGACAGGGAAGACCAGATCCTTGACCAATACACATATATTCTGAGAAGCTTCATACATACAACCCCTGATCACATCCCTGTTGACGCTGCAGGGCTGTGGCCACTTGACGACAGTACACATACCACAACAATGTCCTACTTGAATGGCTTCCATCTGTGTTAGGATGGGAAAGGGACTTCTACTTAAACCCTCTCGCCACAACCACAGCTCCAGATTTAGAAGGCAGCGCCCTCCACCCTGCTTTGGAAACCCTGAACTCATTTAGCCTGTAATTGGGCCAGCGTCATAAGAACCGTAGGCGTAGGAAAAAGCATTACAACACATACACACACGTGCATGCACACGCACGCACACACACACACACAGGCTTACGCAGACTCACGCATACTGCCAATAATAACACAACCCGTAATGACACAGCCAGCATGTTCAAAGCTGGAACAAGCAGGAACTAAAGCAGACTTCTACACATGTTTCTGCGGTGTGTGTCTGTGAGTGTGTGTGTGTATATGTGTTTATTAACCATAGAAGTCACAATGCACAACCCATAACATCATAGCCATCATGTTTCGGGCTGGGAGCAAGATAACTTAACCAAGAGCTCTACAAGTGTGTGTGTGTGTGTGTGTGTGTGTGTGTGTGTGTGTGTGTGTGTGTGTGTGTGTGTGTGTGTGTGTGTGTGTGTGTGTGTGTGTGTGTGTGTGTGTGTGTGTGTGTGTGTGTGTGTGTGTGTGTGTGTGTGTGTGTGTGTGTGTGTGTGTGTATGAACTTGTTTGTATTGTGTACTCCGGTGCAGGTGAGAAACAGTACCAGGCATTGAGTGGGGAATCGGATGACTCCACTGTGAAGGATCAGTTAACTAAGAACACCAGAGACGGTAAGTCAATCCACCCCCCTGTTATCTGGGATCCTTTACTAAGTACAGTGGTAGAGATAATGGATCGCAGTCTGTTTTAAAATATGCTACTGTCGCGATGATTGGTTTTAGGCTACTGTGTATTTCAAGAGATTTTCAGTAGCCTTTTATTCGGATAGTCCATCTGTAGATGCTCAACAAACTATCAATTAATGTCTATAGATGTTTTTCCTATTGTAATTCAACTTTCTTCTGCTGATAGTTTGTTGAGCATCTACAGATGAACTATAGACTGTGCATGTAGAGCATGAGGGTATGTTGTTTATATTGCATAAAAGGGCAGATGAACGATGCCTTTGAAGTGATTCTTAAAGTACTCTTTCAAGTAGTGTGTTTGGAGTTGTCTAACTGTAGCCTTCCGCTTGCTGTGAGTCATTTAGTCGGAATCAGATGGGATGTAGCAGTGGCTGAATGTACTGTAGTCAAATTGTATTAGTCACATGCGCTGAAAACAACAGGTGTAAACCTGACAGTGAAATGCTTACTTACAAGCCCCTAACCAACAATGCAGTTTAAAAAATACGGATAAGAATAAGAAATAAAAGTAACAAGTAATTAGAGAGCAGCGGTAAAATAACAATAGCGAGACTATATACAGAGTCAATGTGCTGGTTCGTTGAGGTAATATGTACATGTAGGTAGAGTTATTAAAATGACTATGCATAGATGATAACAACAGAGTAGCAGTGGTGTAAAAGAGGAGGGGGGGCAATGTAAATAGTCCGGGTTGCCATTTGATTAGATGTTCAGGAGTCGTATGGCTTGGGGATAGAAGCTGTTTAGAAGCCTCTTGGACCTAGACTTGGCACTCCGGTACCACTTGCCGTGCAGTAGCAGAGAGAACAATCTATGACTAGGGTGGCTGGAGTCATTAACAATTTTTAGGGCCTTCCTCTGACACCGCCTGGTATAGAGGTCCGGGATGGCAGGAAGCTTGGCCCCAGTGATGTACTGGGCCGTTCGCACTACCCTCTGTAGTGCCTTGCGGTCGGAGGCCGAGCAGTTGCCATACCAGGAAATGATGCAACCAGTCAGGATGCTCTCGATGATGCGGCTGTAGAACCTTTTGGGGATCTCAGTCTCCTGAGGGGTTATAGGTTTTGTCGTGCCCTCTTCACGGCTGTTATGGCGTGTGACTGTCTGTTGGTTTCATAGTTACGTTTTAATTAGGTTCATATTATTTTTCTGTGTTTTAAGGAGCTAAGATAACAGTATGAGTCATTTCGTTGTAATCATGTGGGACACGGCAGTTGGCTGAATGTAAGTTAAGCTTCATATTCTATTTAAGTCCATATTATATTGCTGTTTTTAAGAAGCAAAGTTAACAGAAGATGAAGAGTTGGAGCTGATGAAGAAGTGGCAGGAGACGCTCGGCCCCAGCAACAAAGTAGTGGTTAGTAAACAGAAAAAACGTTCACCCAAGCCCAGTTTGTCTCTACATAATGATACATACTGTAGTTCTATTTTTTCCTGTTTTATAGACATTATTTTGGCATTTTATGGATGGACATGCACTGTTTGCAGAATAAAAACACTGTTGTATTTGTCATCAATGGAAAATGTCAAAACATTGGTCAGAAAAAAAACTCACCGACCATAATGCCACACTATGTAAATGTAATGCTGACTGTGAAAGGAAAATTGAAAAAAATGTGTGAAAGCGGGATTTTCTGGAGAAAAACAAGTTTTATTTTCATGCCAACTGAGTTGTATCCACCTGTTGTGCCAGATTGCCCAGGTGGAGAAGTTCAGTGAGAGCAGTGGTCTGGGCATCAGTCTGGAGGCCAACAACGGGCACCACTACATCCGCTCTGTCCTGCCCGAGGGGCCAGTGGGCCGCTGTGGGAAACTCATCAGTGGGGATGAACTGCTCGAGGTAAGGGACACCGCCAATAGCTTATTGAATCGGCAAAATGAATACACCCCTGGTGAACAACAGTTAGCCTGGAACTTACTTACTGCTGTAACGATGTGCGCTGGGAGTCGGGAAGAAAGTTCAGGGAGTGCATAATTTAATAAACAAATGAATTAAACAAGAAACACAAACAATGCACAGTCAGGAAACTGAAACAGAAACAATGATGCCTGGGGAAGGAACCAATGGGAGTGACATACAGTTGAAGTTTACTTACACCTTAGCCAAATCAACTTAAACTCAGTTTTTCACAATTCCTGACAATTAATCCTAGTAAAAATTCCCTGTCTTAGGTCAGTTAGGATCACCACTTTATTTTAAGAATGCGACATGTCAGAATAATAGTAGAGAGAATGATTTATTTCAGCTTTTATTTCTTTCATCGTATTCCCAGTGGGTCAGAAGTTTACATACACTCAAATATTATTTGGTAGCATTGCCTTTAAATTGTTTAACTTGGGTCAAACGTTTCGGGTAGCCTTCCACAAGCTTCCCGCAATAAGTTGGATGAATTTTGGCTTATTCCTCCAGACAGAGCTGGTGTGACCGAGTCAGGTTTGTAGGCCTCCTTGCTCGCACACGCTTTTTCAGTTCTGCCCACAAATTCTCTATAGGATTGTCGTGACGTTGTATTAGTTAATGTGACGACTGTTGTTCATCGAATGATTAAAAGTTTCTAATTGCGTGATTAACTGAATCAAGCAATTATTAACTCATTAACCTGGGGCACCATGGGAAAACTAGTTTTAATTGAGTTTCTATTTCCCAAATTAACTCAAAGAATATCAGAATATCGATTTTACAATAGTCGCTAATTAACCAGTAACCTCTGGTTCTGAATGTCGTATAGCCCGTGAATCTGCACGGACCCGGGTCTCACCAATGAGTTCGTACCACACCAATCTTAGTTGAATATTTATTTACTAAAAAGTTTAATGATGATTAAAGATACACATAGACAAAACACATTATAGGCTATTGATTAGAACTTAGTATAATGGGCCAACACACTATGGCGCGTGTTACCCAAAATATTCTAACCCTAGCCTTGTCCCAAACTGCCGCTCTTATGGGTCAAAATATAATGATGTAATTACGTGGGGTAGACCTCCGAGGATTCTCTGCGTGGACCGTTCAAGGGACCATTCAGCTGCTCGATGACACACTTCTCCTGCGCACCTCTCTGATCGTCCTTCCGATGTCAGTGTCCTTTTGGCTTAGGAGTCTGTTCCCTCACCCTCGCTCTGGAAGGGGTCTTCTGAGGACAGACAGCTCTGTAGCTCAGAGCTCACAGCGTGGGAATGAAACAGTGTAGATACCACGATTCGATGGGAGATGGAGGATAGGTGGTTCGATTTGAATTCACCCGCTTAGACACAGCTACTCATCCATAGCTTGGGTAGAAAAGGATTTCTTTGTCCTCAAACTTGTGTTGCGTTCTGGGTTCGTTGACTTTTTAGACCTTGGCTGCAGCTTGGGTCTCGTAGTCTTGTCTGTAAATTCTATACTCACAGGTTTTATACCCTTGGGTCAGAAGTGGGCGTAACTGCCTTTAGGGCAATTCTCTGGGCGTACCAAGTTAACGAGGCAAGGTCTAGATTTTACTCAAATCCAATTTTAGACAACTAACTTAACATTTCATCTTTTGCAAAACATTCCCTTTGATCTGGACATTTTCCAGACAACATACAATATATAAACATCAAACATATACTAGGAAAACTCTTCACATTACAATGTTTTCGTAATAACGTAATAATCTATTAACCTTTAATAACAAAACAAAAATGACATACATTTTCATATTCCATCTATCGTCTTGACCACCATTGTGGCTGACAGAAACCATTGTTCCAAAGTCCCTTTATTTCATGTTTAATGTTCTGAAGCTGGTTCTCCATAGCAACAGGACAAAGGAAATTGTCTGTGGCCTGAGATTTACCAGGGGCTTGAGGGGTCATAAAACCCCTATATCTTCAGACCCCTAGATCTCTCCTCCTCTGTTGGGGTTGAGAGATCATCTGTAGGGTTATGGTCTCCTCTAACCTGACCTGGTCAGGACAGTCATGACAGGATTCAGGTCAGGGCTTTGTGAAGACAACTCCAATACCTTGACTTGACTTTGTTGTCAAGTTATGAATCCCAGCCTGACTCAATATGAGTGTTGACCATTGGATGTTTGCGTCCAACCCTTTCCATCCAGGTCAATGGAATATCCTTGATTGGTGAGACCCACAAGGAAGTGGTGAGGATTCTGAAGGAGCTTCCTGTCTGTGTCTATATGGCCTGCTTTAGGCCCATCCCTCTCCTTCAGAGTGACAGGGATTCTGTCCAAACAGAGTTGGATGAATTTTCCACTGAACCTAAAATTAAGGTAATTTCCCTACACTTGATACACAAAACATGTACAATATCCATTTATAGTATATGCTATTGACATCACCATTGGTACATATTTTTTAAACGGTCAATTTTTGAGTTACTATTATAGTCATTGCATTGCATAATATTGCTCCACATAATGCAATCTAACTTGCATGGTTGGGGACAACTGTTTTCAACCATATAATTCAGTAATTTCAGGAAATTAATTGTTCAGGAAGTGATTAAAAACTGAATGAAAGCCAGAAAGCCCTTCATAAAATGGTGGCTGCTGGACATACAGTAGCTCACAGTAAACAGTGTTCTGTACAGCACTTCTGCTGCCTAGCATCCAAAGATTCCCTTTGATGTGCTGCCAAAAAAACGTACAAAAATCAAACTAGCGGAGAACTAGGGGCCTATGGGCCCGGAGTGAGTCAGGAATGCGTGCGCAGGGATGATATTGAGGATATATCTCTGTAGATACAGGGAGACCTCAGCAGTTTCCTGGTTCCCGGAGGTTCCGAGGGGGCGGCAACAAGGGAAAATGTGACGGAGGAGACTCTGGGAGCTCCTTTGGCCATGTGGGAGACGGAAATACAGGACATCGAGCTGGAGAAGGGAGAGAGTGGACTGGGATTCAGCATCTTGGACTACCAGGTGGGAATTCTGAATGGGAATTCTGGGAATGATTGTCATGGGAATTATACTTGCTAACAGGATTGGGGAGTAACAGATTACATGTAATCGGTTATATGTAAACGATTACACAAAAAACGAACTGTAATCCATTACGTTAACAGCAACAATATTGTAATCAGATGACAGATACTTTTGAAAAAAAATAGATGATTACTTTTAAATTAAAAAAGGATGTTTGCGTAGAAATTCTTTGACACCTTTCTGTTTTCTCAATAAAATCCAAATCAGCATTGCAAAAAGTTTGTTTGTGCAGCCTGAGCAAGTCTGACCACAAGTCAGAGACCAATATGATGACACACCAAATGCGTTTTATGGTTTGAGGGAAAATAACAGGAATAGGTTTTTGTAGGCTACAGTCCAAGCTATGTCTTCCGATGGTGCGACTGCTGTTGGTATCCAAAGATGATCAAACTTGAATAAACACTTGGAGGTAAAGATGACAGCAGTGATGTAGCCTACGGGCGAAACGGATATTATTGATATCTACATAGCGCATTGATGTGAATCACACTGCTGCTCTCATTAAGCTATTTTTGCCTTATGGATTGTGGTTGTTGTGGATGGCTGTTCACAAATGTAGGTGAAATTAGTATTTGAACCCAATAATGGTTGAATTGAAGAAGTTAAGCTGCCTATCAAGCATTGTTTTTGCGACCAGTGTACAGCCAGTGAAAAACGACTCTTGCAACAGCTGCATAGTGCCGATCCCATCCTTTGGAATTTTTTCCCCAACTCCTCCATGGTATTATGCTCCATACTGTGGGGCTTTTATTTCTCAATCTAATTTGCGCTGATTCAAAAACCTATGTCCACAGGCCTAACGGACACATCCTCAAACTTGTGCCCCTTTTGGTATACTTAAACTGCTGCAAATGATAGAGAATTCAAAGTGTTTCCAACAAACTATTTTAACAACAGGCCTATAGCAAATGGAACCTATGGCACACATGTTTCACTCTTCAGTAGTGCCCAAAGCATACCAGTCTATGAGCGCAGTATTTCTCGAAACAATGAGCCTAATCAGTCCTCTATGACAACAAAATCATAAACATCCGAGTAGGCTAATAACAATTTGGCTCATCTATAATCCCATATTTCCAAGTCCTATTTTTGAAGATCAAGGGGTAATAAATGATGAATTGTAATTGCCGGAAATCTGACCGAATTTGGTTTTTAATGTAAAGATATAGCCTAATCGTGTTGTTATCTGTAGTAAAAAAGGATGAGTTAGAAGAAGCCCACATAACCATCCCATAAAGTAAAATGTAACGTCCGTTTATGGCAAGCTATGTAAACTCTAACATGGATTTATCCTGCAATAGATGTCATTCAATTGGAAATATACATTTGTGTCTTCTTCTAATGGCTCTTAAGGGGAAAGTAATCTAAATGTAACTGAAAGTAATACCAAAGTTACGTTACTGATTACAATTTTGGACAGGTACCTAGTAATTGTAATGGATTACATTTAGAAAGTAATCTACCCAATCCCGCCTGCTAGTCAGGTGTGATTTTCCCAAATGATAGAATTGACTTATTTACTTATCATTCACTTCAATTAGTTGTTGTTGTAGGTCGTTTCTGTCTTCTTACTTTGGGAGGAAGTGGTCATGTGAGCTTTAGGACCTTTGCCCTCTGGGAAATGAAGTTCAACAAATAGCATAATTGACTCATTACACTGTAATGCGCTGTATTTTTTAAACTAAATTGCTTACTCTTAGTTTTGAACACCTGATATACAGAACATTCAGAATAAACAAATCCTCCAACTGAAAGTACATAATAGATTTTAGTCCTTATTGCATAAGATTTTCTGTCGACTGCGTCCATTGACTTCACTGACACAGATCTTGTAATAGGACCCAATGGATCCGGCCAAGACAGTGATCGTGATTCGCTCTCTGGTGCCAGAAGGAGTTGCCGAACGGGATGGCAGGCTTTTGCCAGGCGATCGGCTCATGTTCGTCAACAGCACCAATCTGGACAACGCCAATCTGGAGGAAGCCGTCCAGGCACTGAAGGGGGCCAACATTGGCATGGTTCACATTGGGGTGGCCAAGCCACTGCCTGTAAGGGAACCCTATTGTGATTTTTGTCCTAAAGAGAGGCTGGTGTGTGTGTATTTGTGTGTGTGTGTGTGCAGGGAGGGGGTGAGGGTGCAATGTGTTCTGTGTGCCCGTGGGTGTGTGTGTTATATGTATGTGAGTGTTTGTGTGTGTGTTTTCTCTGGTGTGTGGCCACCCAATAATGAGGGCTCATCTTACAGATGGCTTGTATTATTCATGCTGATAAGGCAGGAGAGTTAGGCTGCATGCTGACTCAACTCCAATCTCCCTGACAACAGCACAAGGCAGCACAAACATCCCTGCCCTTTGTGTCATATTTTTTGGACTCCTATATAAATGCCTTGAGGAAGCTGTTAACAAAAGGGGTTGTTCACAAACACATTCACCACCTGAGGGATTTCTAGTCTTGTTTTCTGTGAAAATTGGCCGCATCCTTTCAGCTTTAAAGTTACATTTCTCTCTCTTGGGCTTGTCATTATGATGAGAACATACTGTATGTTCTGGTTCTGGGATGTCATGGTTATTGTCTTTGGGAATCCTCTGTGGTGTTATCAAGCTTTCCTGGAATGGGGGGGGGGGGGTTGTATTGCTTCTCCAAATTGAGTTTGATCCTCCAATACCTTCTCCAATTTCTCCCTCTTTTCTTTATCTATCTCTCTCTCGCGCTCTCTCTCTCCGGGCATCGTATTAGATCAAATCAAGATCGAAAGGTCCTTTAAAGCAAAGCTGTGGCAACACCTTTGGAAATCGAATAACCATGTATAACTTTTTACCGAAATATTACCTTGTGATGTAGTCTGAGATTCAGCCCATGATTCCTAACTACAGACAAAACCAAATCAAACCGTTAAAACACATGCCTTTCGCTACTAACAACCTCATTTATATTTTTTAACAACCCAACTACAATCATATTTGACTAGAAATTTGAAACCTGTAGACAATGATTGGAATTTCCTCAGTATTATTTTCTGGGGATTTTTCCCATTTCCTGCCCTGTCTCCACAGCCATACAATGAAGAGGACAGTCCGTCATCATCCTCTGGAATCAGTTTTTTTTTATCTTCAACACTGCTGGTTAAAGAAAGCGATGAGGAGGAGCCAGCGGAGGATCACCTTTTCCGGGCAGAGCCTGCATTGGTTAGTCGCCATTGTGGACAAGTACAAAATATGTATGCACAAAAAAGTACAAAGACGAAAAAGTACCAAAAAAATGTGCGCTCAGTTGCTCTGGATGAGAGTCTGATATGTAAATGTAAATTAACCAATGAAATTGAGGGACAAGAAAAAAACGACCAATCAAAATTAAAGACACAAAATAACCATTGTAACTTTAAAATGCATCCTTTAAAATATTGTATCAAGTGCATTTAATTTAATGCAAAACTCAATAGTATCTAATCAAAATTTTGCCACAAAAAAAGAAGACAAACAATTTATGGAGTATCACATGACTAAACTCTCTGAGACACAATGGGAAAGAACAACAATGTCCAATATCGGAGTTAGAATATCCTTTTGAAATAGCTCTCATGGCACTAACAAAGCTATCCTTGAATGGATATCTCATCCATGGCACAGAGAGATATATTCACCATCTAATTCACTACATTCACATTCTTTGGTGCAGATTGACTCCAATGAGGGAGACCTGACCGATGAGAGGGCATTGGAGCATCACTTCTCTGGCAATGAGGATGACACCTTACAGGCATCCATGATCGCCCTGCACGGCAGCACCTGCAGCGCCGATATGGACTACCAGACTACCTTGCAGTCCTCCACACCCAAAGTAGGCCAACAAACGTGCACTGTGGTTAGCTGAGTCAATTTTAAAGCCATTACAGTCAGCAAATTTAAGAAAGCTTGTTACAATGCAAAAACAGTATCTGTTCCCTGTCATTTGTTTGAATTTCACTGAAGCAAGCTGCTGCCCTTTTCACTAAGAAAACTCCTTGCGTAATCAAAATAAGTTGCTTATTTTATCATACGAGGTTGACAGAAGTGCTGTGCTATAATTGTTTGACTACTTCAAACTGTCAGCTATATTGAAGTGATAAAATGTTGATGTAGTTTTTAGCCGCTTCTTTGTATGCATTTAGCTTGTTTTTGTCTCACATTTTGCATAAGCTAGTAGATCATTGTCACTCCCCAGAGTCCTACCTCCAGAGTCCTTATGTATGAATGGTTGATCGTTTTTTTATTAGTATTTATCTATAGATACTGTACTTCATCTTATCAAACTATTACCACCCTATTAGAATAATATGGCCCACTGCGTGCCTCAGTCCTGCTCTCAGTGTTTCTGCTTGTTGCAGTTATTCCACAGTTTCCTCTCCTAAGGATTTATTTTTCCCAGTTTTATTGTGCCGTCTCGGATCCTTAACCTGCCTGGGAACGGGGTTCCGCTAGCATCAACAGCCAATGAAATTGCAGGGCGCCAAATACAAATCAACAGAAATCTCATAAATCAAATTTAAGTATTAGGCACCATTTTCTGGTTAATCCAGCCACAGTGTCTGATTTAAAAAATCCTTTACAGAGAAAGCTCCACAAACGATTATGTTAGGTCACCACCAAGTCACAGAAAAACCTAGTCCTTTTTCCAGCCAAAGAGAGGAGTCACAAAAAGCACAAATATAGATAGAATTAATCACTAACCTTTGATGATCTTCATCAGATGACACTCATAGATCTTCATGTTACACAATACATGTATGTTTTGTTCGGTAACATTCATATTTATATCCAAAAATCAAAATTTACATTGGCGTGTTATGTTCAGTAGTTCCAAAACATGCAGTGATTTTGCAGAGAGCCACGTGAATTTACAGAAATACTCATTAATCATTCAAATACATGTGTTAAATATGGAAATATATATAAACTTCTCCTTAATGAAACCACTGTGTCAGTTTAAAAAAAATCTTTACGGAAAAAGCATTCAACATTAGTCAGAAATAGCATTATAAATATTAATTTACCTTTGATGATCTTCATCAGAATGCACTCCCAGGAATCCCAGTTCGACAATAAATGTTTGATTTGTTCCATAAAGTCCATAAATTATGTCCAAATAGCTTCTTTTGTTAGGGCGTTTGGTAAACAAATCCAAACGCGCGTTCAGATCCAGCCGAACGTCGGAACAAAAGTTCAAAAAGTTATAGTACAGGTCGTAGAAACTTGTCAAACTAGGAATATAATCAATCTTTAGGATGTTTTTATCATAAATGTTCAATAATGTTCCAACTGGAGAATTTCATTGTCTGTAGAAAAGCAATGGAACTAGAGCTACCTCATGTGAATTGCGCATGACTGAGAATGAGGCTGCTGCCAGACCCCTTAGTCAAACAGCTCTCATCCGGCCCCCCTTCACAGTAGAAGCCTGAAACAACATTCTAAAGACGGTTGACATCTAGTGGATGCCGTAGGAAGTGCAAAATTACCCATATCCCACTGTGTATTCGATAGGGGCTAAATTCAAAAACTACAAACCTCAGATTTCCCACTTCCTGTTTGGATTCTTTCTCAGGTTTTTGCCTGCCATATGAGTTCTGTTATACTCACAGACATCGTTCAAACAGTTTTAGAAACTTCAGAGTGTTTTCTATCCAATACTAATATGCATATATTAGCATCTGGGACTGAATAGGAGGCAGTTTACTCTGGGCACGCTATTCATCCAAAAATGAAAATGCTGCCCCCTATCCCAAAGAAGTTAAGGAATCCCTGAAGAGATTCATTTCCATACAGTTCGGGTCTCATGAATTATATCTAGGGAGATAATACAGAGATATTTGGTGCATCGCGCACGATCATCTGTACTGTAATTATCACTATTCCCCGTCAGCTGCTGATGGCTTTTCAATGGCTCATTAGGAGGAGTGCAGAACGGCGATCGAGGTAGAAACTAACGAGGTGTAACCTCCATTTCAACTCGTAATTTTTTTTCTTCTTCTACATAGCGGAGTGCTCGCCTGGACTTGTTGACTGAGCATCCCTTGGTGACGTTGTTCGGCCTTGCGGACGACACTGAACCCTTCTCCCCGGAGGAGAAGCCGATCGTTTTCCCCCTGTCCAGGAGTATTGGAGGTCACGCCCTAACGGTTGACGACAACGCACTAACTAGCTCCGATCAGTACCTGGCGCTTCACTTAACCCAAATGGAGCCATCGGATCTTTCAAACTCATACAGTCCGTACACTGACCCGGAGCCTGGTTTGAATGATTTGGGGGAGCCGGTGCAGCCTCTCCATTTTCAGGTGGAGTCCACCATGGCCGTTGAGGACATAGGGGAGATGGAAGGCTTAATGAAGGTAAACAAGCCTTGATCTGAAGAGCCGTGCCATCTTTCGTTTTGCCATCGAATGTCATTGAGTGTGCCTCGTAATCAAACAAGCATGAGTAAATCGGTCCTCGGCATTGCTCAGGAAATTGAAATGCAACAAGTTAAATTCAACCCATGTCAAAATGCACTGGACTGATCACAGGCTAATGTGAAATTTATTGGATTTTCGAGAATAATGATAACCCAACCAGTTTGAAACATTCTACTTTTTACTAGAATCACATTCCTAGGTATTACTTACTTTCCTAAGGTAAATATTTAAAGATGAATCCCTTCCTTACTTTGTATGTTTGATTCCCTGGCCCTCACTAATCGTTTCCACCTAACCTCCCCGGTAATTTAGATGACCTCAATTTCATTCTGTCAATATTATTCATTTTTAAATGCTGTACTTAAACTTCCTCCACAGAAATATTTTCAAATTTTTTCATGAAAACTTTTTATTGAATCGTTATTCTCAAGGGGGATGAGCCATCTGTAAAGCAGTCCAAAGAGGAAGGGGATGAGGTTATAATCACTGGGAGTCATTTTGAAAGGACAATCACTGTTGTCAAGGGCAACTCCAGTCTCGGTTTGTATTATTTCTTTGGCAATATGTTGTATACTGATGAGTACTTGTTGTATAGAGAACAGCCTTCACTTTATCAGTCTTTCCTCCTTACATACCATAATTGTATTTAAATTAGCAAAATATCTGATTATGCTTTTATGTGCTTTATATATGTCAGGGTTGTCAGATATTACTTATTAAATGTGTTGTATTTCAGTTCATTTGGAGTATTTGTATTTCATGTCAAAAAAGAAAAGAAAGTAACTTACTTGGCTTATTGCGTTTAGCGTGGAGCATAGGGGCCTCAGCTATGAATCAGGCTTGAACACATTTGACACATAATTGTGGGTAAGCGTTTTTCCTATACTGTAGGTTCCAGGTATTTGGGAATGTTGTGCATTTTGTCACTGTCATCCTTACAGGAATGACAGTGAGCACAATCAAGGATGGCTTGGGGATGTATATCCGCAGCATCATCCACGGAGGTTCCATCAACCGAGACGGCCGTCTGGGAGTGGGGGACCTAATCCTAGTCATCAACGGCGAGTCCATGGCCAACCTGACTAACACCCAGGCCCGCGCCATGCTCCGGAGACACTCCCTCATCGGGCCAGACTTGGGGTAAGGACCTGGGCTAGGGCAACATGTTCAGTGTTTTTATACATTGTCCATGGAAACCTGTTTTATATGGTTTCACTATAGGCCTTCATTAAAATATCCACCTACTTCCAACACAAAGAGTGCAGATTTCACCACAAATATATTCTCCCTAGAATCCCTACACATTGATACACACTCCTTTTCTGTTACAATGTAAAGTCAGAGGATAATATTGTGGAGACTAAAACCCCAAACTTTCTCCTCTCTACAAACCTATTGTACCAGTCAAAAGTTTGGACACACCTACTCATTCAAGGGATTTTCTTTATTTTTACTATTTTCTATATTGTAGAATAATAGTGAAGACATCAAAACTATGAAATAACACATATGGAATCATATAGTAACCAAAAAGGTGTTAAATCAATCCAAATATATTGTATATTTTAGGTTCTTTAAAGTAGCCACCCTTTGCCTTGATGACAGCTCTGCACACTCTTGGTATTCTCTCAACCAGCTTCATGAGAAATGCTTTTCCAACAGTCTTGAAGGAGTTCCCACATATGCTGAGCACTTGTTTGACTGCTTTTCCTTCACTCTGCAGTCCAACTAAATTGGGTTGAGGTCCGGTGATTGTGGAGGCAAGGTCATCTGATGCAGCACTCCATCACTGTCTTTGGTCAAATAGCACTTACACAGCCTGGTGGTGTATTTTGGGTCATTTTCCTGTTGAAAACAAATGATAGTACCACTAAGTGCAAAACAGATGGGATGGCGTATCACTGCAGAATACTGTGGTAGCCATGCTGGTTAAGTTTGCCTTGAATTCAAAATTAATCACTGACAGTGTCGCTAGCAAAGCACCATCACACCTCCTCCTCCATGCTTCACGGTGGGAACCTTACATGCGGAGATCATCCGTTCACCTACACTGCCTCTCACAAAGACACAGCGGTTGGAATCAAAAATCTCAAATTTGGACTCATCAGACGAAAGGACAGATTTCCTCTGGTTTAATGTCTATTGCTCGTATTTCTTGGCCCAAGCAGTCTCTTCTTCTTATTGGTGTCCTTTAGTAGTGGTTTCTTTGCAGCAATTCCCCCATGAAGGCCTGATTCAAGCAGTTTCCTCTGAACAGTTGATTTTGAGATGGGTCTGTTACTCTGTGAAGCATTTATTTGGGCTGCAATCTGAGGTGCGGTTAACTCTAATGAACTTATCCTCTGCAGCAGATGCAACTCTGGGTATTCCTTTCCTGTGGCGATCCTTATGAGAGCCAGTTTCATAATTCAGTTTCATACCGCTTGATGGTTTTTATGACTGCACTTGAAGAAACTTGAAAAGTTCTTGAAATTTTACGAATTGATTGACCTTCATGTCTTAAAGTAATGATGGGCTGTCGTTTCTATTAGATTATTTCAACTGTTCTTGCCATAATATGAACTTGTTATTTTTTTCCAAATAGAGCTATCTTCTGTACACCACCCCTACCTTGTCACAACACAACTGATTGGCTCAAGCGCATTAAGAAGGAAAGAAATTCCACAAAATAACTTTTAACAATGCACACCTGTTAGTTGAAATGCATTCCAGGTGACTACCTCATGAAGCTGGTTGAGAGAATGCCAAGAGTGTGGAAAGCTGTCATCAAGGCAAAGGGTGGCTACATTGATTACTATATGATTCCATATGTGTTATTTCATAGTTTTGATGTAGAAATGTATTGTACAATGTAGAAAATATTAAAAATAAAGAAAAACCCTTGAATGACTAGGTGTGTCCAAACTTTTGACTGGTGCTGTACATAGACACACCACTATAGAGTCAGATAAATGTCACCTGACATCACACTACATAAACGCATCTTGATCAAATATGGTCCTTTTATTTTTTGTTTTCTGAACGATTTGCTCGCTTTTCTATAGCTTATGTGTACAATTATGATCAAGTGAAGCTTTGTAGTGTATGGCATTTGGGTAAATTGCTCCCAATAATCCCTTTAAGGCTATTTGTTCTGCATCTCTCGTAGAAGCAGTTTTATTTCTCCTTTTACATCTCCCATACAAAAGCTAACTGTTTTCCCAAACCATCCAAACACACATTTAATTGAACTGATGCCTAATACACATACCTCACAAACTGGTGTGACTTTTCTGTCAGTGTGCCAGTGTTTTGTTACTTGGGCTTTGGGTTTTTTGTGGACCACAGGAAGAGTAGCTGCTGCTTCTGCCAAAGCTGATGTGGGATCCACATAAACAAATACATAAGCAAACATAATAAATAAACAAATACATATTCACAACACCTGTTTATGAACCATGCAGTAAACATTATAATGTAGTAGAAATTGTGTTAAGGAGCTCACAGTTTTCTTTTAGCCAGGTCGATAGTGGGAAATGTCATTGTCATCCAGTGTTGTGAGTCATAGAGAGCACCTTAATATCCCTTAAAAGGTGCTCCATCCAAAGCATGATCGCATATAGGCTACCGTACATACATTTCTGATGAACACCACCAATTGAATACTGTAGGCTACATGAAGGTAGGACTTCCAGTCATATGGAAAAGCTCCCTACAGCGGTTGGACTCCTAGCACAAGACGCTCAATGGTGAAATTTGAACAACTCACTAAGGCCTTTTACATTCCTAAATTGTATTCTCTCCATGCATTCGATGGATGCTACATTACGTCTGGGGCACCATCATTTTCGGTATCTCAAGTCTTGCTTGATTAACGCTAAACATGTCAGTACATTCCAGTGTGTTAGCCACGGTGCATAACTTCCTCTTCACCTTCTAGATCTGCTTGTGCCCCAGAGGAAGATCTGTGCCCTTTTTATGTGTGAGTACCGCTAACTCCCACGCCGACGGGTCTGCAACCAAAATCTACCACTTTGTTTCCTCTCTGTCCACATTTTCTCACTTCTGCACCCGAGTCTCATCACCTGTCCGTGGAAGGGAGTTTGATCCAGATCTAGACATTACAACACATGCTGAAAGTCAACCATACTGTATATCAACCATAGTGTAAATCAACCATATGTATATCAAGAATACTGTAAATCAACCATACTCTATATCAACCATAATGTAAATCAACCATACTGTATATCAACCATACTGTAAATCAACCATAATGTATATCAACCATACTGTAAATCAACCATAGTGTATATCAACCATACTGTAAACCAACCATACTGTAAATCAACCATACTGTATATCAACCATAATGTAAATCAACCATACTGTATATCAACCACAATGTAAATCAACCATAGTGTAAATCAACCATAGTGTATATCAACCATAGTGTAAATCAACTATAGTGTAAATCAACCATAATCTATATCAACAATACTGTAAATCAACCATACTGTATATCAACCATACTGTATATCAATAATACTGTAAATCAACCATACTGTAAATCAACCATAGTTTAAATCAACCATACTGTATATCAAGAATACTGTAAATCAACCATAGTTTAAATCAACCATAGTTTAAATCAACCATAATGTAAGTCAACCATACTGTAAATCAACCATAGTTTAAATCATCCATACTGTATATCAACCATACTGTATATCAACCATACTGTAAATCAACCATAGTTTAAATCAACCATACTGTATATCAACCATACTGTATATCAACCATACTGTAAATCAACCATACTGTATATTAACCCTAGTTTAAATCAACCATACTGTATATCAACCCTAGCTTAAATCAACCATACTGTATATCAACCATACTGTAAATCAACCATACTTTAAATCAACCATATTGTATATCAACCATAGATTAAATTAACCATAGTGTATATCAACCATAATGTAAGTCAACCATGCTGTATATCAACCATAGTTTAAATCAACCATACTGTAATTCAACCATACTGTAAATCCACCATACTGTATATTAACCCTAGTTTAAATCAACCATACTGTATATCAACCCTAGCTTAAATCAACCATACTGTATATCAACCATACTGTAAATCAACCATACTTTAAATCAACCATATTGTATATCAACCATAGATTAAATTAACCATAGTGTATATCAACCATAATGTAAGTCAACCATGCTGTATATCAACCATAGTTTAAATCAACCATACTGTAAATCCACCAAAGTTTAAATCAACCATACACAAACCTTAATCTGAACTGTTCATTTTTTTGAACAGATTTCTTCGCTAAATGCACTGTTACCTCTTACTCATTAGTAATCAAATAATGTGGACATCTGTGGAGATTAGATAATCGTATAGGCTACATACAGCACATTGACCGCAGTCCCAACACACAGTCAATGTATCTGGAAAAGTCTCTCACTGGACTGCACCACTAACCATGGGTTTTTAACACTTCATCCTCAACACTTCATTGACATGCCTCTCGTTGACTACTGGGCATGCAGGTCCATTTGTGTGGGGTGATAACGATTGATTTTTGCACTTTTTCGTCTGTGCTGTATCCACCCCATCACACACTAATTCACTTATTTCTTCCTTCATCTGTTTTTGGAGGCATTTGAATTGCTGTTTGAATGAACAGGGATTCAAGTACCTCCGTGTCTGCATGTCCTAATGTTGAAGTATGAGTCATTCCATCATTGTTAGATCTGTCATCTTCACTCAAATGTGTGTGTGTGTGCTTTAGAATCAACCACGGATGATTCATTGCTTGAAACTGGGCTTACCAAAGCGGACTTATGCGCTTTTCTACTCCCTTTCCTTCAATTCTTAATATTTTGAACGTTCTCTACTCTACTGTTAAATTAAGAATTGCTGTTCCAATTGATGTTCCCTTCAAAACTCAATGACATTATTTTGGAAATAATTCCCACACTCAATCCATCGACGGCTCACTACATTATTCATTGACGGCTCACCTTGGGCTCATGATAGGCAGAAATCATTGCCGGAGAAATTTACGGAGCTCATTCCTTCCCCTCCTGCAATCTTGGGCCTCAGAGGTAAATTGGACGGGGAGGAGAACAATGTAAATTGGTGAATAAATAAAAGGCTCATTCTGACATATCGGGTTGCATATGAATGCAGGCACTTCCACTTTAATGCTTTGTTAAACGATCATATCATCCCTAATGATGAATTCTGACATGCTTGCACACAAGGTTGAACTCCCGTGTCATATGTTTATGGACAGGTTACATATTTTGGGGGTATTCGCAGTGATGATGACAAATCTTGGTCAGGTTGTTGTTCGGAGGAGTGCTGATGCTCATTGGTGTGTGTGTTCTCAGCATTACCTATGTCCCTGTGGAGTATCTGGAGGAGTATAAGACTAGCCTGGAGCAGCCTAAAGATGACATCTGCTCTGATGCACCTCTGGCCCCAATGTAAGCTCAAACTTTATAAAACTTTATAGAAGCCATGCATTTATAGAAAGTGTTTTCATAACGATGCCTTAAGTAAAAGTATATGCTTTTGTTTTCCAGCATAGACCGGCTTTTCACAACATTATTTTGTTTAACTCCAGACAAAACAAGTCGATGAACAAACCACCAGGTTTACAATTGTTTGTCTCTTTGCAGAAGAGGAATCCCAGAACTTCCTGAGCGGGAGGATGGAGAGGGAGAGGAGAGTGAGTTACAGACCGCCACCTTCAGTAACTGGAACCAGCCTATGAAGTGAGTAGGAAGTTGGACTTTGGCTTGGACCAGAACATAGAGTTGAACAAACAACATGCCCTTGGCACAAAGCCTGTTTTAGCATGGGCAGCGCCATTGAAGGCTTTCACTATTCACTAAAGATGGGGGGTGTACCCTCTTTCCAACTTTAATGTTAAGGAAACAAAGCTGATTGGTCAAATAAGTAATAAGCAGTGTTTGTACAGCAATAATTAGTTATACCGCTTTGGAACTGAGCTAGCGCTTGCATATATATCTAGAAGAGGAAATCAGCAAACGCTGTAGCACTCCAGGAGTAGGGTTATTGATAGCTGAGGCTAACTCAATGAGCTACAACGTTTAGAATGTCACAGATAGAAATGTAGCCAATTTGCAGAACTGACACAGTTCCCTAATCTAAATGACTGAGAATCATATCCAGTCTACCTAATTTACCGACTCGCCACAATGCCCCAATCGTTTCCATTCTCAATTGTTGAACCTGCTGTACTGTTGTACTTCCCTGAATCTGTATTCAATAGGTGAGATTTTTACACAACCCATTTCCTCACTCAATGTCACTTCTTATTTTTACTTTGTATGCAAATATATGAAATTATAACAACCCCAACCCTGTCCCAAGAAGTGGCACAATACAGTACCCTTTAAAAATATATTTTACAATGTGTGTTACCTCGCTCAGGGTGGAGCTCAAAAGAGAAGCGGGCAAGTCCCTTGGCATCAGCATTGTGGGGGGCAGAGGGATGGGCAGTCGCCTTAGCAACGGTGAGGTGATGCGGGGCATCTTCATCAAACACATCATGGCGGACAGCCCCGCCGGCCGCAATGGAACCCTGAAGACTGGAGATAGGATTATTGAGGTACACCAATCAATATTATTTCACACCATAGAGATTAGCATGCATTTACTTTAACATGGCAAAATGGTAATTGCACAGTAATAACCTATGAATGACTTGTTTGTTTCTTTGGGATGTGTCAGGTGGACGGTGTGGACCTGAGTGATGCCAGTCACGAGCAGGCTGTGGAGGCCATCCGCAGGGCAGGAAACCCTGTAGTGTTCCTGGTCCAGAGTATCGTCCACAGGCCCAGGGTGAGCCCTCTAGCTCCTTGTGTTAGCCTGCTAACATTGCTAGCTTACTGTGACAGCATTCTAGCCAAGTGGTCCTAGCTCCTTATGTTTACGATGCTAGCTTACTGTCATAGCATTCTAGTTAAGTGGTCTTAGCTCCCTGTGTTAGCATGCTAGCATGTTATCTTACTGTGATAGCATGCTAGCTAAGTGTTCCTAGCTCCCCGTGTTAGCATGCTGGCTGTGTGGTTTATGTCTTTCAACAACAATACTTCATTTCAAATCAAAATCAAATCAAATTTTATTTGTTACATACACATGGTTAGCAGATGTTAATGCGAGTGTAGCGAAATGCTTGTGCTTCCAGTTCCAACAGTGCAGTAATATCTAACAAGTAATCTAACAATTCCCCAACAACAACCTAATACACACAAATCTAAAGGGGTGAATGAGAATATGTACATGTAAGTATATGGATGAGCGATGCCTGAGCGGCATAGGCAAGATACAATAGATGGTATAAAGTACAGTATATACAGTACATGTGATATGAGTAATGTAAGATATGTAAACATTATTAAAGTGGCATTATTTAGAGTGGCATTGTATAGTGACTAGTGATCCATTTATTAAAGTGGCCAGTGATTGTGTCTCAATGTAGGCAGCAGCCTCTCTGAGTTAGTGATTGCTGTTAAGCAGTCTGATGGCCTTGAGATAGAAGCTGTTTTTCAGTCTCTTGGTCCCAGCTTTGATGCACCTGTACTGACCTCGCCTTCTGGATGATAGCGGTGTGAACAGGCAGTGGCTCGGGTGGTTGATGTCCTTGATGATCTTTTTGGGCTTCCAGTGACATCGGGTGCTGTAGGTGTCCTGGAGGGTAGGTAGTTTGCCCCCAGTGATGCGTTGTGCAGACCGCACCACCCTCTGGAGAGCTTTGCGGTTGAGCCCGGCAGGATGCACCACCCTCTGTGATAAAGCCCGACAGGATGCTCTCAATTGTGCATTTGTAAAAGTTTGTCAGGGGTTTGGGTGATGCCAAATTTCTTCAGCCTCCTGAGGTTGAAGAGGCGACGTTGCGCCTTCTTCACCACACTGTCTGCGTGGGTGGACCATTTCAGTTTGTATGTGATGTGTATGCCTAGGAACTTAAAACTTTCTACCTTTTCAACTGCTGTCCCTTCGATGTGGATAGCAGGGTGCTCCCTCTGCTGTTTACTGAAGTCCACAATCATCTCCTTTGTTTGTTGATGGAGATTTCCTAATCTCTCACCATTAATTATCCCATTCTAAAAGCTACTTAACCATCCTGTATCCAACAAAGACTACAGTAGCTACAGTATCTGTATATGTGACATGGCTTCAAAAGCATGACTGGCTATTAGGGCGCTTTCACACCTTGAGAGTGCGCTTTGTGAGAGGACGGATTTCAAGTGGGAGAAAGACTATTGCTTATATTAAATTAATTGACAGATTCCTTGTCTCGACCATTTAATTAAAAGTTCAAAAGAAACTTAAAATGACAAAACATTACACTGACTGTATTTTTGCTGCATAATCTTGATTGGTTTGAAAGTACCATTCGCATGATTAACTAATATCCTACTGGAATTGCTACAAGGTTTGCAATCGCCGACGTACACTCAGTGGCCAGATTATTAGTACCGGGTCGGACCCATCTTTGCCTCCAGAACAGCCGGAATTATTCGGGGCATGGATTCTACATGGTGTAGTGTTCAAATGTTGCTCAGTTAGTATCTAGGGACCTAACATGTGCCAGGAAAACCTTCCCCACACCAACACACCACCGCCACCAGCCTGTACTGTTCATACCAGGCAGGATGGGGCCATGGAATCATGCTGCTTACTCCAAATCCTGACTCTGACATCAGCATGACACAACAGGAACCGGGATTCATTGGAGCAGGCAATGTTTTTGCACTTCTCAATTGTCCAGTGTTTGATCGTATGCCCACTGGAGCCACTTCTTATTTTTAGCTGATAGGACTGGAACCCGGTGTTGTTTGTCTGCTGTAATAGCCCATCCGTGATAAGGAAAGATGAGTTGTGCATTCCAAGATGCATTGTACTGCACTGTTATTTGCCTGTTTTTCTCTGTAAACCCGAGACACTGTCGTGCGTGAAAAACCCAGGAGGCCGGACGTTTCTGAGATACTCGAACTGGCGCGCCTGCCACCTACGATCATACCACGCTCAAAGTCACTTAGGTCACTCGTTTTGCCCATTAAAACATTCAATCAAACAGTAACTGAATGCCTGTCTGCCTGCTTTATATAGCTAGCCATGGCCATGTGACTCACTGTCTGTAGGAGCAAACCATTTTCGTGAATGGGGTGGTGTACCTAATAAATTGTGTATATTGTGTAATATTGACATACAACTCACATCAATTTGCATGCATGGTTAAAGCTTTACAGACCTTTTCCGCAACCTTCCACTAACCAGTCCAGCATGCACCTCTTCCTCAGCCCAAGTCCCGCTATAGCCCCACTTCATCACCAGTCATAGAGTACAGCACCGCTTTAAAACGCTTGCCTCATCACATGTGCCAGGTAATCTCTCTCTCACTCTCTCCCTCACCTTCTCTCTCTCACCCTCTCTCTCCCTCTCGCTCGGTTTCTTTTTATCTTTCTTCCTCTTTTGCTTTGCACATCAGTGGAGTCTATGTTGCTTTATCTCTCCATTCAGAAGTTTTCACAGACTTGCTTATAGACTACTGTATGTATGTGTGTGCAAAAAAAAGATACCCAATAAAAAATTGGAATCGGGTTGCATCCAGGGTAAATGTTATATGCTGCAAAGGTTAACTGCTATGGTCAGGTCTGTATTGCTCTTGCCCTTTTAAATGGTGCCGTTGGGGCCCACCTACAGATCGTAATGATGCTTCCTAGCAGTTTCCCCTTTATAGCCTTCTACACTTCTCTGTCACTAGTGAATCATCCAAAAGCACCCTTGAGGATTCTCGGAAACATTTGTTGTTTGGCTTCTAAGAAAGAGCTCAACTTTGATTTTCTTTCAAAAACGGGTCTCCTCGAGGACATTTATTACCAGTCACTTATTTTTGGAATCATTTGAATAACTACAGAGGTGTTTTTACTATTGAGCGTACATTTTCTTGGTGTTTCAACTTTTGAGCCTCCAAATTCCCTTCTTTCCATGAGAGCCTTTGATAAAAATGTTGTCAGTGCCCAATCTTACTTCATTTAGACTGATTGCTTTTTCCTCCTTTTGCTGCTCAAGGTCTGCTTTTGGGCGGTCAATCATACAGTGTATAATATACTCTCTCAGTGTAAAATAGTTTATTTTTGTCCCAGTTTCCCAGACCCAGATTAATTCTACTAATGAACTCAAAAGCAAGCTCAGTGGAAAATCACCATTGAAAGTGCTTTTGAGTCCAGGAATAGATTGTGCCTGCCTGGGATACCAGCTCATAAAGTTTTGTGAACTGAGAAAGAATTAAGGAACAGGAAAAGCTAAAAGAACACAATAGCCAATATGTTCAGTACCCCAAACCACAAGGTTCACTGCCATGTTGCTGTTGTGGTTTCTGGCTGGCAGGCAGAATATATTAAGTCAGCTCCTGGTTGAGAGGTGGTCAGGCTTGGGTGGAATATCGATCACCGGCCTGCCTACCTCACTGGACGCATCATTTGAGTTTTCCCTATGTGTAACGTGTACAATAACTACTCTGACAAAGGGTAATCAATACTCTAGTGTAGCCAAGCTGATACAATCACAACTCATGAAAAAAAAACACTGATATTTTGCTCAGGCGACTTTTTTTGTTGTATTCAAACAAATGTTTTTAATATACACTACCGGTCAAAAGTTTTAGAACACCTACTCATTCAAGGGTTTTTCTTAATTTTTTTATATTTTCTACATTGTAGAATAATAGTGAAGATATCAAAACTACAAAATAACACATATTGAATCATGTAGTAACCAAAAAAAGTGTTAAACATCATTTAAAAATATATATATTTCAGATTCTTCAAATAGCCACCCTTTGCCTTGATGACAGCTTTGCACACTCTTGGCATTCTCTCAACCAGCTTCACCTGGAATGCTTTTCCAACAGTCTTGAAGGAGTTCCGACATATGCTGAGCACTTGTTGGCTGCTTTTCCTTCTGCGGTCTGCGGTCCAACTCATCCCAAACCATCTCAGTTTGGATGAGGCCGGGGGATTGTGGTCAGGTCATCTGATGCAGCACTCCATCACTCTCCTTCTTGGTAAAATAGCCCTTACACAGCCCGGAGGTGTGTTGAGTCATTGTCCTGTGAAAAACAAATGATAGTTCCATTAAGCCCAGACCAGATGGGAAGTCGTATCGCTGCAGAATTCTTTGTTAGCAATGCTGGTTATGTGTGCCTTGAGTTCTAAATAAATCACAGACAGTGTCACCAGCAAAGCACCCCCACACCATAACACCTCCTCCTCCATGCTTTACGGTGGGAAATACACATGCAGAGATCATCCGTTCACCCACACCACGTCTCACAAGGACATGGCTGTTGGAACCAAAAATCTCCAATTTGGACTCCAGACCAAAGGACAAATTTCAACCGGTCTAATGTCCATTGCTCGTGTTTCTTGGCCCAAGCAAGTCTCTATTTCTTATTGGATTCCTTTAGTAGTGGTTTCTTTGCAGCAATTCCACCATGCAGGCCTGATTCACACAGTCTCCTCTGAACAGTTGATGTTGAGATGTGTCTGTTACTTGAACTCTGTAAAGCTTTAATGAACTTATCCTCTGCCACAGAGGTAACTCTGGGTCTTCCATTCCTGTGGCGGTCCTAATGAGAGCTAGTTTCATCATAGCGCTTGATGGTTTTTGCGACTGCACATGGAGAAACATTCGAAGTTCTTAACATTTTCCGTATTGACTGACCTTCATGTCGTAAAGTAATGATGGACTGTCGTTTCTCTTTATTTATTTGAGCTGATCTTGCTTTGATATGGACTTGGTCTTTTACCAAATAGGGTTATCTTCTGTATACCACTCCTACCCTTGTCACAACACAGCTGATTGGCTCAAACGCATTAAGAAGGAAAGAAATTCCACAAATTAACTTTTAAGAAAGCACACCTTTTAATTGAAATGCATTCCAGGTGACTACCTCATGAAGCTGGTTAAGAGAATGCCAAGCGTGTGCAAAGCTGTCATCATGGCAAAGGGTGGCATTTGAAGAATCTAATACAAATCAAAATATATTTAATATTTAATACTTGTTTTGGTCGCTACATGATCCATATGTGTTATTTCATAGTTTTAATGACTTCACTATTATTCTACATTGTAGAAAATAGAAAAAATAAAAAATAAAAAATAATGAGTAGGTTTTCTTAAACATTGACCGGTAGTGTATATGGATTCTTTTACTTTACTGAATGTACATTCTATACATTTTAGACATTTACCATGCAAGCCTCACCAATTTAAATACAGTATGATGTCTCACTGTTGTAAGTTCAACCTTTGCTGATATGTAATTAGATGACAATGCCTAATGGTGTATTTTTCATGTCTCCGTCTCTCTTGTACATAACAGTCCTCAACCACGGACACCAACGAGGAGAGAGTGGCGCGGCGCAATAGTGACAAGGTTAGTGTCTCTATGCAACCTTCAAACCTGCATCAAATACATATGTCAAATCATTTGAAATACTTGAGGTGCTCTGGATTTAGCTCGGAGCAAGCAAACAAGCACTGCTCAAGTACTGTATTTGAAAGTGTTTGGGCGACGGTCTTTTAAACTTAGGTAATGCCTGTAACTTGACGTTGTATTGTCGTAGAAGTCTCAAACCAAATTTCCGCAGGGCTTTGGGAAACATTTTTTTGTTTATCGTGCTTTTAATGTTCAGGTCCCATCACAACGAGTGGATGTGTGATTGCATACACATGACCCTTCAGTTATCCAGTTTTAGTCCGCAATAACGAATCATATTTAGCTCATAAAATTAGGATTTTTCGTAGACCTAGCACTTCACTCATACTCTCCATCATAGAAGTGAAGTGAAGTTTCTGCCTTTAGTTTCGCTATGATGCTGTCCTAGAAAGTCACTGACTATTCTCTGTTCTTTGTAGGAGGTTGAGTGTCACAGTAGACTATTCCTACGCCTCTCCCCAACTAACCCTTTCACTCCTACTCCGTTTAAGGTTTGTGGGTCTTTGTGTTGTCGTGCTTTTCACCTTCTATTTCCATGTATGCTCGTACGGTTGTGTTATGGAATATATGTGGAGACACATACTGGACAGCCCTTACATGCATGCATGCTGTCCCAGCATCTTTTCACTAAACCTGTTTGAATACCTTTTTCTTTTTTTGTTGTTTACAGATAGCATCGATACAAAATTTCTGAATTTTGGATCTTTTTGCAAAATGTGGAAATTGAAATTGCCAAATTCATCCCCAAAATATGCAATGGTTTGATCCGGAATCAAAATGCATTTGAATTTAATTAAATGTATCAAAATAGTCCATTGTTTTCCTTTGTATCCATTATCAGATTTGTATTTTTATTTATTTCACCTTTATTTAACCAGGTAGGCCAGTTGAGAACAAGTTCTCATTTACAACTGCGAACTGGCCAAGATAGAGCAAAGCAGTTCAACACAAAAAACGCAGAGTTACACATAAACAAACGTACAGTCAATAACACAATAGAAAAGTCTATATACAGGGTGTGCAAATGTAGTAAGATTAGGGAGGTAAGGCAATAAATAGGCCATAGTGGCGAAATAATTAAAATTTAGCAATTAAACACTGGAGTGATAGATGTGCAGAAGATGAATGTGCAAGTAGAGATACTGGGGTGCAAAGGAGCAAAAAAAAAAATAACAATATGGGGATGAGGTAGTTGGGTGGGCTATTTACAGATGGGCTATGTACAGGTGCAATGATCGGTAAGCTGCTCTGATAGCTGATGCATAAAGTTAGTGAAGGAGATTTAAGTCTCCAGCTTCAGTGATTTTTGCAGTTCATTCCAGTCATTGGCAGCAGAGAACTGGAAGGAAAGGCTGCCAAAGGAGGAGTTGGCTTTGGGGGTGACCAGTGAAATATACTTGCTGGAGCGCGTGCTACGAGTGCTGCTATCGTGGCCAGTGAGCTGAGATAAGGCGGGGATTTACCTAGCAAAGACTTATAGATGACCTGGAGCACGTGGGTTTGGTGACGAATATGAAGCGAGGGCCAGCCAAAGAGAGCATACAGGTTGTAGTGGTGGGTGGTATGTGGGGCGTTGGTGACAAAACTGATGGCACTGTGATAGACTACATCCAATTTGCTGAGTAGAGTGTTGGAGGCTATTTTGTAAATGACATCGCTGAAGGCAAGGATCGGTAGGATAGTCAGTTACTTTACCAACTGAATTTAACAATACAGCTTTAGGTTGTAGTCATCTACACCTGCTATGTTGAAACTAAGCGATTGTTATCTGCCTTTTTGCCACACAACAAATCTATTTTCCCAATACTTGTGTGATGTGGCAGCCGCCAAAGCGGGAAGCGGGAAAGACATCGTCCACCACTCCTCACCTCTCTCTTCCTGTGGTTCCCCACGTTGGAGAGACAGACACGGATACTCTGACAGAGATTCCCGACAGACCGTCCCAGACAGAAGAGGAGGATACGTTTGGCTACAGATGGAGTGAGTGTGACTCTATGAACAGATCCAGGAACAGTTTTGCCTTCCTCTTAATCCTAACCATGGCCATTATGGAGGGGGGAGGACTGACCATTATGGGCAACTGCCCCCTTAATGAAAGGATCGATGTTGGCTAACCCAAGTTATGTTATCTGGGTTCTCACATTGCTATTAGTGATCATTGCACAATGAATAAGCCCATGGGCCCAGTCCAGAGACACAACCCCTAGCCCCTACTCCCTAGGCACTTGTGGAGAACTGGATAGATTTGATAGGGGAAAGTCCAACAAATTCTTAAGAGGTCAATGTGCAGCTACTACCATATTTATACTCCTTTCAGATTTACACAAATATCCACTGCACAGTGGGTAGGAAGTAGGGTTTGTTTCTGGACTATGCAATGGATTCAGATATTTCCCTTATGGCTTGCCTGCTCCCATGCACTAGGACCTAGTGGCCACTAGAGGGCCTCCACATTGCTATCATGGTCTTGCCAGTGCTTGAATTGGGCCGGAACACACCGGTACACCCAAAATTCTAACCGACACCAATTTCAGTCCACTTCAAGAGCTAAGTATTTTTATTTGTATTTATTATGGATGCCCATTAGTTACTGCCAAGGCAGCAGCTACTCTTTCCAGGGTCCAGCTAAAATTAAGCCAGTTATATACAATAAAAAACAACATTACATTACATTTACAACAGATTCTCTTCTCAGTCCCTTCTGTTCCATAATGTGCTTGCATGAGTTACTTGATGTGGAATGGAGTTCAATGTAAGTCTTGCTACTAGGATCCCAAGGCAAGTGAACTAGACTAGCACAGTGATATTATACCTATCCAGTTATTCAAAATGAAGTGCTTTGGGCCTTCAAACTCAACTCTGGACCTCGAAGCCAGACCCACTGTGTTTTTTTTTTCATTCTTCCCCTGCAACACCAGGTGGGTGCAATTATTTATCAGGTAGAACAGAAAAGCAGCAGGCTCCGGACATCGTAGGGTAAGAGTTGAACACCCTTAGCCTAGGGGGTAGGGAAAGGGGTTGTTTCTGGATGGGGCCTCAGGCTCTTCTGATTACAGGCAGTGTAGTCCCTCCTGGGCCCCTGGTGTGTGTGTGTGTGTGTGTGTGTGTGTGTGTGTGTGTGTGTGTGTGTGTGTGTGTGTGTGTGTGTGTGTGTGTGTGTGTGTGTGTGTGTGTGTGTGTGTGTGTGTGTGTGTGTGTGTGTGTGTGTGTGTGTGTGTGTGTGTGTGTGTGTGTGTGTGTGTGTGTGTGTGTGTGTGTGCGTGTGTCCTGTGGTGATCCGATTAATGAGGTGGAGACTGGAGAGGTGAGTCAGTAGTACAGTAGCATTTAGGCATATAGCCCAGAACAACATAGATGAGAGATAGAGAGAGGCCTGTCAGTCAGGGAGTGTAATAGAAGAATTTGACTCTTGTGAGATGTTGTATTGATTATGACTTTGCATTTGATGTTATCCTTGCGCTTAGAACCCTTTTGTTTGATTCCCATTCATGACTTCTCTGTCACATTCTTCTTATGTTCGGGTTGTGAGTGTAGTAAGTCAAGAAAAGCCAGCTTAAATCCAGCTTAAAGCTATACTATAAAATACATAGAAATCTATCCATTATAGCTGTATGTGGCTCTATTCAATCATTTCACATGTGAATTGTAATTATACAACACACACAGGTTGTAGTCAAGCCGTCCACTGTATTCACGTCCATCAGTATGATTTGTCAGTGTTTCAACCCATTTCAATCTATCTACTGTTCTCTACAGAGAACATCAGTCAGAGGTACGACAGCCTCCCAGGGCTTCTCCACATGATTGAGTTGGAGAAGGGGAAGACTGGCCTGGGCCTTAGCCTGGCTGGCAACCGTGACCGCTCCCGCATGAGCGTGTTTGTGGTCGGGATCGACCCCAGTGGAGCCGCCGGCAAAGACGGTCGCGTTGTGGTCGGGGATGAACTGTTGGAGGTGAGGGGCTTGGATTAGTAACTTAGTGGTCACAGATGCTTTAGATGGGTGCTCCTTAACCAGGAGTTGATGCCCAGTGGTTATTACTGTGTTGTATGGTCTGAATCAGACAAATATGACTTGATTTAGATTCTCCTCTCTGATTTGAGATCTGCGTTGAGTTTTAGTCTCGACTATATTATCTGAGGTTTGGAGGAAGCAAGCAAATTTAATGACAGTTGCTGAATTGAATAGTATTGCATCGAATTCAATTGAAGAAAGTGCTATGAAGACAGTAGTAATAACTACATTTCTGCACCCTATCAGATCAACGGGCAGATTCTGTATGGGCGGAGTCACCAGAATGCCTCCTCCATCATTAAAAGTGCCCCATCGAAGGTCAAGATCATATTCATCAGGTGGTGTATTTGAAGAAACAGGGACATATATCCCAAGTCCTTATCTCCATCCCCCAACCAAGTTTTGTTTCAAGTATCTTTACCAAGTGTGAACAAGGATAAAAATGTATAGATACGGTAGCTCAGTGTTTCCCAACTCCAGCCATCCAGTACCTCCAACCATAAACATTTTTTGTTGTAGCCTAGGACAAACTCACCTGATTCAACTTGTCAACCAATCATCAAGCCCTCAATAAGTTGATTCAGGTGTTTGCTGTTAGGGGTAGTGGAGGACTGGAGTTGGAAAACACTGTTGTGGCTGAGCCCCTTCAATAGCAAAGGACTAGTTCAAGTCTAATGCGTCACCATATAAAGCCCAGTAGAGGGAGCTATGGTGTTACAAAGGACTGATGTAAACTGATATCAGGGAAGACACAAGGGGCGTCTCAATACTCCAAGATGTCTTCTTCTATTACCTGTGTTACTATCAGTCAGGATCCGTGAAAACCCAGCTAGTTATCACACATAGACAGGCCCAAATGAATCAGACCAAAATAAGGGATTCTCGACTCACGGGCAGGAACACACACCACTTAACTCACCTGATAGCCTCAATTAGACTTGTGTGGTTTACAGACTCAGCCTGCGTCCCAATTGACTCAATATTCCCTACATCAGGGATCATCAACTAGATTCAGCCGCGGGCCTATTTTTTTTCTTGAGCAGATGATCAGGGGGCCGGAACACAGTTAGAAATAATTAGTCAACTGCAAATTGACCGCAAGAAGCCCAAGCAGATAGACTATTTGATTTAAACATAATCATTTCATACGGTCACATATATCTCTCTATTATGCGTAGGAATACTTTGGAACAAATTTCCATAATTTTTTAAAGTCCAACCATTTAAGACAAGAAGTAGTGCACTGTATAGGGGAAGGGATGCCATTTGGGGTACAGGCTCTGTGATTCATATGAGCTATAAGTATCAGACAGGCAGAAAGCTGGGTGTGATCTCCTCTGATTGGTGATTTACTCTGAGTTATGACTGGTGGGCAGGAACACAGATGCTCTCAACCAGATGGCTGTGGGACCAGTGAGGGAGCATGGAGACACACTGGAGCCCCAGACAGAGGTAAACACACACACACACACACACAGGCAGGCATGTGCACACAAAGGCATAGTACATACACACACATGCGGGCATGCACGCTGACACACACACACACACACACATGCTCACACACACACGCCACATGCATACACACATGCATATAAAATACCTTACAGTGTGAGGCAGCTCAATGACTAAAAATACACTCATATATTCTACTCTTTCAATCTCTTTATTATTCATTTTCTCACAGCTGGAAACATGTTCTTCCATTGCACCCTCGGCGATCGATGTCGACATGTTCAAATATGTGCAGCACGTCATTCTGCTGAAGGTGAGACACTCAAGACTCCCATGCTGCTCTGCTATATGTTACCTGGAGAAGCTCCCGTGCTGCTATGATTTATATAACCTCAGACCTTTTCAGGAAAAGGTTTTATTGATGAGGTCATAAAACAAAGGGAAGTAGAGAGAACCATAGTGAGAGAAAGAGAGAGAGGTAAGGGGGTCGAAATAGCCTATTCTAGTTTAATAGGCTGGTAAAAGAGAGAGAGAATGAGAGAGTGGAGAAAATGGGCCTATTCTAATTGGATAGTCTGTTATCAGAGAGACAGAGAGAGGAGGAAGCAAATGATCGAGGAACGACCGCAATCTACCCTAGGAACTGAGAAAGAGCAGGATAGACAGAGAGAGAAATAAAAAATAAGAGAGGGGATGTGAACCTATTCTAATTTAATGGGTCTTTTGACAAGCCAAACACCTGGATGGGAGTCTCAGCCGAGCTATCTATCCACATGGTATATTAGAGGATTAAGGTATGAAGGTAACATCTGGTATGGGTACATACCAGACACGTACTTCCCTGTAACTGCCTCTCGCTCTACAGGAACAAAAGATCAAGATGCTGAGTGAAGCTGGATTATGTTCATTACAGCACATCGTACCAAAACATTTTGCCATAGAAAATGTAAACAAGTGTTTCGTATTAGTCAAGTTCAGATGGTACCTCCCTGTTTCTTTAGAGTCTTTGATGCCGGTAGAACCATAATGCTCCAAAATGCCTCCACAATTTAGAAAACAAACCTGTGTTGTTTCTGATCGCTATGTTCATGTTTAATGTGTCGTCATGCACATTTCATGTGCATAATTATGTTTTCAATTGTGATTCACTGTGCCTATAATTATGGTTGACAGGGAGCTATTGAGTACAATTCAAATACATTATCACCGTTTAACTCTAGGAGGAGGGTGGATTCGGCATCACTTTCAGTGAGGACACCAAGGATGGGCTTGTGATTCAGAGTATAACTGAAAAAGGACCAGCAGGAAAGGTATGTCACTCTACTGTTTCTTACTCTTCTGATTCAAAGAGGTATTCTCTATCGAAGTGTTCTGGGGGACCCACAAAGGGAGCAGGGTTTTGTTCCAGCCCAGTGCAAAACCACCTAATATTACTGGTCACATGTGGCTCAGTTGGTAGAACATGGCATTTGCAAATGCCAGGGTCATGGGTTCAATTCTCATGTGGGACCAGTATGGAAGATCAAAATGTGAAAATGAATCTACTGTCTATCTGCAAAAATATAAATAACTAATCAACTGCTCATTAGGACCTTTATTAGTTGAATCAATAAAAGGCTGGGTTGGAACAAAAGCCTGTACAACCTGTACTACCTGCCCTATCAAGAAAAAAGGCAGTAACTGCTCATTTGATCAAAAATGAGTCAATGTCATTTTTGCTACATTAAATACATGCTTAATCATGTGGACTAGTATCCTGCCTCTATTGTAATGTGTTTTGGAGAAAATGGTGGTCATGTTAGCAGTTACTACATAAAGTTACTGTGAAACCTAGGTAAATAAAAGGCATATTTCTCAGTTCCACGCAATGAGCAGTTACTGCCTGTTTGCTGGGTAGGGCAGAGTAGTGGTCCATGACTAGTTTTAAAGAACAATACTCTACAGAAAATCCTATTGGACAATCCTACATGTTATGCTAATTGGTTGCCCACATATTACCCATTGCAAAACATTCTCTAACACCAGTCCTGTATTTCTCTATGCAGAACGGCAGCATCAAATCTGGAGATAAACTCCTGGCTGTGGAGGATAAGCCAGTGATGGGCTACACTGTGGACAGGGTAAGAGCTGCCTCTGCAGCCATTTTAGACCCACACCCTATTCCAGGGTTAATGTATATTATCTTGCTGAGTGTTAGTTAAGTAATAAGGCCTGAGGAGGTGTGGTATATGGCCAATATACCACGGATAAGGGCTGTTCTTAAGCACGACGCAATGCGGAGTGCCTTGACGCAGCCCTTGGCCGTGGTATATGGACCATATAGCACAAACCCCCGAGGTACCTTATTGCTATTATAAACTGGTTGCCAACGTAATTAGAGCAGTAAAAATACATGTTTTGTCATACCCGTGGTATACTGTCTGATATACCATGGTTGTCAGACAATCAGCATTCATGGCTCCAACCACCCGGTATACAGTGGGGCAAAAAAGTATTTAGTCAGCCACCAATTGTGCAAGCTCTCCCACTTAAAACGATGAGAGAGGCCTGTAATTTTCATCATAGGTACACTTCAACTATGACAGACCAAATTAGAAAAGAAATCCAGAAAATCACATTGTAGGATTTTTTATGAATTTATTTGCAAGTTATGGTGGAAAATAAGTATTTGGTCAATAACACAAGTTTTTCTCAATACTTTGTTATATACCCTTTGTTGGCAAGGACAGAGGTCAAACATTTTCTGTAAGTCTTCACAAGGTTTTCACACACTGTTGCTGCTGGTATTTTGGCCCATTCCTCCATGCAGATCTCCTCTAGAGCAGTGATGTTTTGGGGCTGTTGCTGGGCAACTCCCTGTCATGTTTTGTCATATATTGTCTTGTCCTTGTGCTTTCCCTTCTGTTCGTTTCCCCCTGCTGGTCTTAATAGGTTCGTTCCCTTTTTCTATCCCTCTCTCTTCCCCTCCCTCTCTCTCTTCTCTCTATCGTTCCGTTCCTGCTCCCAGCTGTTCCTCATTCTCCTAACTCACTCATTTAGTCTTTTCACACCTGTCCCTTATTTTGCCCTCTGATTAGTGCCACTATTTCTCCCTCTGTTTTCCGCTTCTGTCCTTGTCGGATCCTTGTATGATGTTCGCTGTGCTGTGTCCTTGTCTCGCCCTGTCGTGTCTTGTCTCCTTCAGATGCTGCGTGTGAGCAGGTGTCTTAGTCTGCTACGGTCGGTGCCTTCCCGAAGCAACCTGCAGTCAATGGTCGAGTCTCCAGTCTGTCCTCGTTACTACGAGTGGATTTAAGTTTTTTCCTGTTTTGTTTTCCTCTTGAGTGTTCCAGAATTATTACTTTTGCCTTTTACTGGAATAAAGACTCTGTTTTCGCTAAGTCGCTTTTGGGTCCTCATTCACCTGCATAACACTCCCTCCAAAGATTTTCTACGGGGTTGAGATCTGGAGACTGGCTAGGCCACTCCAGGACCTTGAAATACTTCTTACGAAGCCACTCCTTCATTGCCCGGGCGGTGTGTTTGGGATCATTGTCATGCTGAAAGACCCAGCCACGTTTCATCTTCAATGCCCTTGCTGATGGAAGGAGGTTTTCACTCAAAATCTCACAATACATTGCCCCATTCATTCTTTCCTTTACACGGATCAGTCGTCCTGGTCCCTTTGCAGAAAAACAGCCCCAAAGCATGATGTTTCCACCCCCATGCTTCACAGTAGGTATGGTGTTCTTTGGATGCAACTCAGCATTCTTTGTCCTCCAAACACGACGAGTTGAGTTTTTACCAAAAAGTTATATTTTGGTTTCATCTGACCATATGACATTCTCCCAATCTTCTTCTGGATCATCCAAATGCACTCTAGCAAACTTCTACTTATGGTAGGCTTTGTTACTTTGGTCCCAGCTCTCTGCAGGTCATTCACTAGGTCCCCCCGTGTGGTTCTGGGATTTTTGCTCACCGTTCTTGTGATCATTTTGACCCCACGGGGTGAGATCTTGCGTGGAGCCCCAGATCGAGGGAGATTATCAGTGGTCTTGTATGTCTTTCATTTCCTAATAATTGCTCCCACAGTTGATTTCTTCTAACCAAGCTGCTTACCTATTGCAGATTCAGTCTTCCCAGCCTGGTGCAGGTCTACAATTTTGTTTCTAGTGTCCTTTGACAGCTCTTTGGTCTTGGCCATAGTGGAGTTTGGAGTGTGACTGTTTGAGGTTGTGGACAGGTGTCTTTTATACTGATAACAAGTTCAAATAGGTGCCATTAGTACAGGTAACGAGTGGAGGACAGAGGAGCCTCTTAAAGAATAAGTTACAGGTCTGTGAGAGCCAGAAATCTTGCTTGTTTGTTTGTAGGAGACCAAATACTTATTTTCCACCATAATTTGCAAATAAATTCATTAAAAATCCTACAATGTGATTTTCTGGATTTATTTTGTACCTATGATGAAAATTACAGGCCTCTCTCATCTTTTTAAGTGGGAGAACTTGCACGATTAAATACTTTTTTGCCCCACTGTATAATTTAATGTAGAATTCAATGGCTATTAGTTCATTTTTACAATTTTCATAATAGCAAGCTAGGACTGATGATTTGATTAGCTAAACTAGCAAGTCTGTTTGTTTGGTTACCACGGCAACATGCTAGCTACTTCAGTGGATGTTGAACAAATTAACACATTTCAAATGTGGTCAATTATAGCCTTGGTATAAAAGGGATAATCAACTCGGGGCTCTATGCATTCTCTGAAAAATAATGCAACTCCGTGAAAGGTCAGTTCCACTCCGCTGGCGCGTCGTCGAACACACCTTTCACGTCGTTCATTATTTTCCATAGAACGCATAGCCCTTCGTTTATTATCCCGTACATAGACCATCTGTTGGGGACTACACTCTTAGAAAAAGTGTTCCAAAATGGTTCTTCGGCTGTCCCCATAGGATAAGCCATTTTGGTTCCAGGTAGAACTCTTTTTGGTTCCAGGTAGAACCCTATTGGGTTCTAAAGTAGAACCTTCTGTGAAAAGGGTTATACTTGGAGTCCAAAGGGTTCTATTATGGGGACAGCTGAATAATGCTTTTAGGTTCTAGATAGCACTTTTTTTTCTATTCATGTTTTTTTCCTACATTTCAGGTCCACTCTTTACTGAAGGAGGCCAAAAGCTCAGTGAAATTGACTATCTGCACAGACAAGTCATCGCCCCTTCTCCCTCACTGTACTGGTCAGGCAACCAGCCTAGCCAGCATTCATAGAATCTCCATGGCTACCCTGGGCCAGTCTGAGTCAGAGCCAATCAGGAGTAAGTAAACCGCTTGTCATGTGTTGTCGGGAGGAAATGCGATAGATCATTAGCAATTGGGTTTATTAAGCATAAACAACCTAACTGAGGATGTTTTACACTTAAATATTGGAGCTAGTTATAACACAAAATCTGAAAGAAGTATGATTCAATCAGTTAGATAGAGCAGAGTTATATGCTTATAGGGCAAGTGCCCCCAACTTCAATACCAATCACTTGGTATAGAAATCACGTCTGTGATTGTTAGTCAATACTGTTTCTGTTGATTTACATAATGGAGAATAAACCAGATACAGTGTTAAAAAAAAATAAAATATTCAATCACTCAAATGTATTAGTAAAGCCCTTCTTACATCAATAGTTATCACAAAGTGCTTATACACAACCCCAGCCAAAACTCCAAAGAGCAATATTACCTAAATATACCTTATACAGTAAATTTCATATTTCTTTTAAAAAAAAAAATGTATGTGCTAAAATGTTTGTTTTTTAATTTTAAAAAAGAAAGGTTTTTGCTTTGTCTTTATGGGGTATTGTGTGTAGATTGATGAGGGGGGGGGGACGATTTAATAGAATAAGGCTGTAACATAACAACATGTGAAAAAAGTGAAGGGGTCTGAATACTTTCTGAATGCACTGTATACCTTGTCAACAGTGTCGGAAGAGATTTTAGTCTGACTTCAGCCTGGCATCGAATGGCTTTAGCCAATATCTTTGTCATTGGGGTATATTGAATGGCATGCCAATAATAATCAGAGGAGTTGGCTAAAAGCACACACAGATCTGGGACCAGGCTAGAATTAATATATTTATTTGATCCTTTCATCTCAATTTCCCACTCTCTCTCATCAGGCTCTAGCCGTTCATCTACCCCTGGCACTCTGGCTTCCTCTGACCCTGTGACCTGTCCCATCATCCCCGGCTGTGAGACCACCATAGACATCTCCAAGGGCCGCACAGGCCTGGGCCTCAGCATCGTGGGGGGCTGTGACACTCTACTGGTAGGCCAAAGACCACGACCAAGGAACTTTTCATCAAAGCAGCTCTGTGATGACTGTGGGCTTTTGAAGTGTCCACTTGTGTTATACAATAATATCTGAACTTGTATTTCTGAGTAATCTATGACAGAACGGTTGTTGGATCCCAATTATCAGACTGCAAATTCACAGATACTGACAAAGAATATGGGTTAGTTTGACATAGTTTTACATATATACATAGTTTTATCTGGAGTTTTAAATCAGAATTTACAATGTGTTTTTGTCCAATTCTATATTTTATAAAAATACATAAGATACAATTAGTCCCAAGTTCAGCCACTAACAGTAGGAGAAGACCCACTACTACTTAAATAATGACACAAAGTTGAAAGTTTGGTTCCTGTGCTATTAGAGCTGCTAGTAGTATCCTGGGCGGAAATAGCTGTGGAGGCAGTGGAATGGCAGTGGAGTATAGGAAGTGATGCAGTCTGTCACACACACACACACACACACACACACACACACACACACACACACACACACACACACACACACACACACACACACACACACACACACACACACACATACACACACACACATACACATACACATACACACACACACACACACACACACACACACACACACACAGACACACACACACAAACACACACACACACACATACACACACACACACCGCTGCTCCTCTCTCCCCTCCATTCTGTTTGCTCAGCCAGGCCTGAGGAATAGCCATTTGTCTAGCCTCAGCCACAGGAGACAATATCCAGGCCTGGAATGTGACCATTGACCTGAGAATGACCCACCTCCCACATACACAGACTCCAGCTAATGCCAACCTGTTCCACTCTGCCTCTCATGTATTCCTGAACTCCTTTGTCTTGTCATTATATTATCTTCATTTCTCTCTCTCTCTCTATCTGACAACGTCTCTCAATTTAATCTTCGTTCATCCCTCCTCCCTCTGTCTTCTATTTCTCCTTCCCTCCAACCACACACCTCTCCGATTTCATCACTTGTTTCTTCGCCTCTCTCATACTCTTCTTTCTTTTGCTTCTCTTTCTCCAGGGGACCATCATCATTCACGAGGTCTATGAGGACGGAGCTGCCTCCAAGGATGGGAGACTTTGGGCTGGGGACCAGATCCTGGAGGTATTGGAACACGTTCATCAGTTAGGATCAGACCCCCCCCCCCCAACCCCCTCGCTGTAATCTCATTATGATATAAATGGCTAAACAGACCCTAGATCAGCACTCCTACTCTGAGACTATTTGGCCAGGCCCGTACATCTTCAGCAATCCCGTGTGATGGACAATATCAGATAGGAGAACCCAATCCTAACTTGAGATAAAGGCACATATTTCACTCTCTGGTATAATATTGTGTTGCAATACGTACGTGAATCTTAAGAATCTAAGGATTTGGTTCATAGTCTAAAGAAGAACTTTGCCATTTCACTTGAATCATATATAACATCTAAAATTGACCAGTCAGCATGTATAGATGGCATGATATATAGAATGACATCTTAAAAGCCAGCTTAACTCTCTGACAGCCACCCCTTTGCCCTTTGCTTTGTTATGGAGACTAGGGGTGTGACTGGGGCAGTTAGTCATGGTAGCTCAGTCAAGCCCTTTCAACGCACGCAAACACACACACACACCCTTATGACTTAATTACCCCTCCCCTCTCAGTAATTCACTTTGGGCCACCAGCCAAGCCGTAGTATTCATACTGCTCATGATAGGGTCAGGGGGAAAAGTGAACGAGTGGCCACCCATTCTGTGGTTCAAGCAGAACCAATGTCATTAGTGACCCATTTCAGTCTGCTATGGCTATGCTAGCGCTAATGGGGCTATTTCCCCTTGATATGGACCCTTAGAATAGGGTTGCGGTTCTCAGCTCTAAGCTAAGTACCTTATGGTGTTATTACCAGACAAGGTTCTCAAAATGTATAGACCTACCCTCATGCTAGCTGTTGACAGTGTATGTCACGCTATTCACATCCTTCACCAATATTAGTGTTTGTCAATGTGTTTCAGTCTACAGTGTTTATATACATAGGAACAATATCAAATGCTATTGATTGTACTCTTGCTGCAACATTTTTAAATGGACAAATCTGTTTTTCTCTCTCTCTCTCGCAATCTCTCGCTCTCTCTCTTTCTCTTGCAATCTCTCTCGCTCTGGAGTTCAGGTGATATAAAGCAAAGCTCATAGCGACATGATTCTCATTTTCTAAACTCTGTTGAACAGCGGTCAACCTTAGCTAGGCCTTGGATGGTTGACGTGTGATTCATTTTCTCCTCTCTCTCTCTCTCTCTCTCTCTCTCTCTCTCTCTCTCTCTCTCTCTCTCTCTCTCTCTCTCTCTCTCTCTCTATATATATAACTTCCTCTTTCATCTCCTCCCTCCCTCCCTCCACAGGTGAATGGCATTGACCTGCGCATCGCCACTCATGATGAAGCTATCAACGTGCTGCGCCAGACCCCTCAGCGGGTGCGTCTCAGTGTTTACAGGGACGAGGCTCAGTACAAGGAGGAGGACCTGTGGGATGCCTTCACCGTGGAGCTGAACAAGAAGCCCGGCCAGGGCCTGGGCCTCAGTATCGTGGGGAGAAGGTACTAGAACCTATACGTCTTCTAGGGACGTTTGACTGAAAACATTTATGGGATTTCCTGAAATGTACCCTGCAAAAAGGAGGTCTTAAAATGTGCACCGCTAACAAGGATGTCCTAAAATGTACATTGTAAATAATGGATGTCCTAAAATGGATGTCTGTAAGGATGTTGGAGATAAGCTTTCTTTTACTAGGATGGGCCCTCCTCAAGTATTTAGGATGTCGAGTCATTACACAACCCATCAGAGATTTACTAATCCCCTGTTAGACTCACTAGAGCTGTGTGTGTGTGTGTGTGTGTGTGTGTGTGTGTGTGTGTGTGTGTGTGTGTGTGTGTGTGTGTGTGTGTGTGTGTGTGTGTGTGTGTGTGTGTGTGTGTGTGTGTGTGTGTGTGTGTGTGTGTGTGTGTGTGTGTGTGTGTGTGTGTGTGTGTGTGTGTGTGTGTGGGGGGGGTTCAATGTGTTTAACCTTTCGTAACTCAGTGATTGACATCGGTCAGTGAATTGACTAGTTGCTCGAAAACCATATTAGGCATTTCAAGATTTAAATGTGTTTTTCATTCAACATATGGATCGAAAAAGGAAACATTCTCCAACCGGTACCGAATATAAGAGTCATAACTGGAACGGGTATCGGAACAGGACAAATTCCCAAAGATACCCAGCCCTTGCCCTAGTAGATAGACAAGCCTTTGGACCCTGCTTTACTTTAACCTACAGATCCTGAACCGCCATGTCTCTTACTGGGGTAAAACAAAATGGATGTCAACCAACTACAGCAGGTGGCGATAGATAGATAGATAGATAGATAGATAGATAGATAGATAGATAGATAGATAGATAGATAGATAGATAGATAGATACCTTATTTATTTACCTTTACCTTAATTATTTCCACAGACTATTAGTTAAATACAACATTTTGTGACGACACAAACAATTATGACATTTAAAAGTACATCATTTGATTTGATCTTGTATCTATCTAAACCTAACTACAAAATGCTCACACACAAATGACAGACACATTCACAGAGACACCAAGCACTCACACTAACATAACATAAACCCTGGTTCACTCATATGATGATGTTTCTATCCCCAACAGGAACGACACAGGGGTGTTTGTGTCCGACATAGTGAAAGGGGGCGTGGTGGAGAGTGACGGGAGGCTGATGCAGGGAGACCAGATCCTGTCCGTCAACAAGGAGGACGTCAGAAATGCCACCCAGGAGTTAGTGGCCGAGCTGCTGAAGGTGAGCCTATATAGAAACCATGGGAAGTCCCATCTGGGTCAAATTAAGCCTGGTCCCAGATCTATTTTTGCCATCTTGCTAGATACATATACATTACAACAGGTTTGGCTATAAAGCACAAACAGATCTGGGGCCAGGCTTGGTTCAATGTGTTTGTTGTCTCATATTAAGTTACAAATTGTTAATAATTTATGTATTGGGTAATTTGTTAAAGTGTGTTATTTTGGCTCTTTTCTCATCGGTTGGTGTAGAATACGTCACTAGCATCTGTTGTTTTAATGGTTTGTTTAGATAAAAAACATGTTATGTGTTTACATGTTTGTGTTTACAGTGTGGTGTGGGACCCATAGTAATGGAGGTGGGCAGATTTAAAGCCGGGCCCTTCCACTCTGAGAGGAGGTTCTCACAGAACAGTCAGGTAAGCTGCCATTTTGTTTTCTGGACCTTAATTATATGGTGGGGACTGTTGAGGGGGCAACATTACAGCATGTTCAGATAGAAATGCATCTAACAGATATGACCCATGTAGAATAGGGACACCCTGTCAGCTCTATTCATTGAAATTCTATCTGAAACTCTGATGATTTCAGCTCACTGAATACACCCCAGTTCTTCTACTGCCATGTCCTATTGGTAGTCCTTAGTCCCAAAATGAAAAGAAGGAAAGAAACTTATGCCATTAATTTTTAAGTTTCTCTTACCTTGTATTTGGGTAGATGAGTGAAACAGGCAGCTGCAAGGTGACCCCTCGCTCTCTGTCAGCCTCCTCTGGAAGCCTCCAAGTGGACTGTGACAGCTTACAACACACAAATCAGGAGTGTAAGACATTTTCAGTTAATGTGTCGTGGATTGGAAAACTGAAGCTGGCTTGATTCATTTGTCTTGATTCATTTAAACTGTTTACTGTTGTTGTTTGCACAGCACTGGACCACCAGGAGATCAGAAGTGTTGAATTCACTAAGGTCAGTGTTCTTTTATAATATTCATCATTATTTGGAAAAACAAAAGTTTTTTAGCTTGTCCTTGTATTAAGATAGATGCAACATACAGATTGTACTGGTTTTTCACCACTACTGTTCCTATATGTGTTTTATTTGTCTTTAGGGTGGTAACTTACTACACCTTGTGGTTATAGGGATATAAGTACTTTGTGTAATTGGTTGTCTTTCCTCATAGGGCCCAACTGATTCCTTGGGCATCAGTATTGCGGGTGGAGTGGGCAGTCCCCTGGGTGATGTGCCCATCTTCATCGCCATGATAAACCCTACTAGCCTTGTTGTCCAGACACACAAACTCAAGGTGGGTTGGTACAGCAGCAGCTGTAGGGTCCTGTTAATAAGGATCTCTACAGATCGGTGTCCCACCCACGGGACAGTTGAGCTAATGTGCGCTAATGCGATTAGCATGAGTTTGTAAGTAACAAGAACATTTACAAGGACATAGACGATATTGCCAGCAATCTTAAATTCTTGTTAATCTATTGTTACGCGGAGTGGAAGAGGGGAACCCAAGAGCAGTCTCAGACGAGGAGACTGGGATGAAGTAACCAAGGTATTTATTGAAACACAGGGGGGAGATGGAGTGCAGGTCAGGGTTGCTGGAAACCAGGTGCGGAGGCTGAGGCTGGAGCGAGAGGGGTTGAGACAGGGTAAGCAGGTCCGGAGGGGAATCCAAGGGAGTAGTAGAGTGGGGAATCCAGGACAGAGTAGCAGGATGACGAGACATTGGACTGGAGACAGAGACCAGAGTCAGAGCGGACAGAACTGTAGAGGAGAGAAAAACAGGCAAGGAAAACAGGCACAACAGGATCTGAATAGTATCCAAACGGCTCGAACCGTAGACTGACTGAGCAGAGATTATGACCTGGCAGTGTGGAATTGGCATGGCTGAGTATTTGTAGACATCTTGATTATGTAACAGGTTGCAGCTGGTGGGGATCAGCTCTGACTCCAGCACACCTGTCTCCGCCCACACAATCACACACAAACAGAGAGAGAGAGAAAAGAGGGAGAGAGTACTGGGGGAGTGGCGGCAGGTCAAGGAGACACCGGATGAGCAGTAGAGTGCGTTGCAGGAGCAGATGTGACATCTAACTGCACTGTCCAATTCACAGTAGCTATTACAGTGAAAGAATACCATGCTATTGTTTGAGGAGAGTGCACAGTTATGAACTTGAATAGTTATTAATATTCCAATTAGGCACATTTGGGCAGTCTTGAACAAAATGTTGAACAGAAATAAAATGGTTCATTGAATCAGTTAAAAATGTTGCTAATACACTGCTACCATCTAGTGGACAAAATCTAAATTGCACCTGGGCTGGAATAATACATGATGGCCTTTCTCTTACATTTCAAAGATGATGGTACAAAAAAAATACAAAAAAACGGTTGGTGTTTTCTTTGTATTATCTTTTACCAGATCTAATGTGTTACATTCTCCTACATTAATTTCACATTTCCACAAACTTCAAAGTGTTTCCTTTCGAACAGTATCAAGAACATGCATATCCTTGCTTCAGGTCCTGAGCTACAGGCAGATAGATTTGGGCATGTCATTTTAGGAGAAAATTGGGGGAAAAGGGGACAGATCCTTAAGAGTTAAACAGGACAGGGCTATGTAGGCTATGTTGTTGGTTGGGTTCTAGAACCCTCATAGAAAGTCAGACTCCACAGATCACATGGAATCAGGAGCTTCAACATGTCGACATGTCGGTCATACAAATTCCCCAAAGCTACAAATGCAAACACAAAAACATCAGTATTAAGTCAACTTCTAGAATATTTACAACTAAGTGTATTACGCCTTCACTTGTGGCTGGTTCAAGACTTTTTTCATAAATCGTTCAGTGACGTCAATGTGGGATGTGGGTGAAAATTGTATCTCAAGTCTAAATAATCCCCTTAGTCAGTTTCAAGTCATCACGTAGGTTGGTCCCATGAGGCTCGAGGGCCTTCACAGCTGAAAGCCATGGCCTATGGCCTCCTGCAGAAGGACAGACAAACTAACCATTGTAGCCCCCCCATTCAGACTGGCAGCAGACAATACTAAAGCAGTAAGCCATCTGGGACCATATATCTAACTCTACCCATAAAATGTAACAGAATAGAGGGCCTGTGTGGATGTCTTGAATAGAATATCTATGTTGGTATCCCTTCAAAAGCCCACTCAGACCATTCTCAGACAGTCCTTGCTAAGAAGCTGTTTTTGTTTCCTTTTTACACTTTAATGGAAAACAATCACATTGGTATCCCTTCAGGGTGAACTAAAACAGGCAAGACACAAAGCAGAGGTTTTGATACATATGGTTCGCTTGCATTAGATATGACCTAAATTAATGTTATCAGTTGTTATCTCATTGTATCATAACTAAGTCAGTATTACTTTCATTACCAGAATCTATTGTTTTATGATGCCTGGCTGAAAGCCGACTGATTAGGGGTAATGCATCTCTAGTCTCAATCAGCACAGACCACTATCTCCTTTCCGCTAACCCCTTCCAACAAGTGGCATACAATACAATGCCCGTCTTAGTTTACGCCTACAAGGGCCTAGGATGTAGGGGTTAGGGGTCGATTTAGTATTCTGGCTCTAACCCAAATATATCGGTATTACAAACATCGTGTCCAAGGGGTTAACAGGCCTTACAACCTTACTACTTCTAATATTTGAAATCAAAGAAAAAAATATTTAACTAGGCAAGTCAGTTAATGTCACGTTCGTCATAAGGATCGGACCAAGGCACAGCGTGGTATGCTTACAGTCTCTTTTTAAAGAATGAACAAAAACACTGACCGACACGCTATACAAACTAGTGCTGACAGGCAACTAAACATAGACAAGATCCCACAACTAACAATGGGGGAAATGGCTACCTAAATATGATCCCCAATCAGAGACAACGATAAACAGCTGTCTCTGATTGGGAACCATATCAGGCCAACATAGACTTACAAAAACCCTAGATGACAAAAGCCCTAGACATACAACAACTAGAGTACCCACCATAGTCACACCCTGACCTAATCAAAATACACTGCTCAAAAAAATAAAGGGAACACTTAAACAACACAATGTTACTCCAAGTCAATCACACTTCTGTGAAATCAAACTGTCCACTTAGGAAGCAACACTGATTGACAACACATTTCACATGCTGTTGTGCAAATGGAATAGACAACAGGTGGAAATTATAGGCAATTAGCAAGACACCCCCAATAAAGGAGTGGTTCTGCAGGTGGTGACCACAGACCACTTCTCAATTCCTATGCTTCCTGGCTGATGTTTTGGTCACTTTTGAATGCTGGCGGTGCTTTCACTCTAGTGGTAGCATGAGACGGAGTCTACAACCCACACAAGTGGCTCAGGTAGTGCAGCTTATCCAGGATGTCACATCAATGCGAGCTGTGGCAAGAAGGTTTGCTGTGTCTGTCAGCGTAGTGTCTAGAGCATGGAGGCGCTACCCGGAGACAGGCCAGTACATCAGGAAATGTGGAGGAGGCCGTAGGAGGGCAACAACCCAGCAGCAGGACCGCTACCTCCACCTTTGTGCAAGGAGGAGCAGGAGGAGCACTGCCAGAACCCTGCAAAATGACTTCCAGCAGGCCACAAATGTGCATGTGTCTGCTCAAACGGTCAGAAACAGACTCCATGAGGTTGGTATGAGGGCCCGACGTCCACAGGTGGGGGTTGTGCTTACAGCCCAACACTGCAGGATGTTTGGCATTTACCAGAGAACACCAAGATTGGCAAATTCGCCACTGGCGCCCTATGCTCTTCACAGATGGAAGCTGGTTCACACTGAGCACATGTGACAGACATGACAGTCTGGAGACACCGTGGAGAACGTTCTGCTGCCGACAACATCCTCCAGCATGACCGGTTTGGCGGGGGGTCAGTCATGGTGTGGGGTGGCAGACCACTTGTGAGACCATATGCTGGTGCGGTTGGCCCTGGGTTCCTCCTAATGCAAGACAATGCTAGACCTCATGTGGCTGGAGTGTGTCAGCAATTCCTGCAAGAGGAAGGCATTGATGCTATGGACTGGCCCGCCCGTTCCCCAGACCTGAATCCAATTGAGCACATCTGGGACATGTCTCGCTCCTTCCACCAACGCCACGTTGCACCAGACTATCCAGGAGTTGGCGGATGCTTTAGTCCAGGTCTGGGAGGAGATCCCTCAGGAGACTATCCGCCACCTCAGAAGCATGCCCAGGCGTTGTAGGGAGGTCATACAGGCACGTTGAGGCCACACACGCCCTGACCTTAGATATCTCTGTTTTTCTATATATTTTGGTTAGGTCAGGGGGTGACTAGGGTGGGTACTCTAGTTTTTGTATGTCTAGGGTTTTTGTATGTCTATGTTGGCCTGATATGGTTCCCAATCAGAGACAGCTGTTTATCGTTGTCTCTGATTGGGGATCATATTTAGGTAGCCATTTGCCTCATTTGTGTTGTGGGATCTTGTCTATGTTTAGTTGTCTTAGTGCACATCAGTAGCGGCACGGTTTGTTGTTTTGTTAGGTGAGTTTCAGCTTATTAAAATGATGTGGAACTCTACTCACGCTGCGCATTGGTCTCACTCATACAGCGATCGTGACAGTTAAGAACAAATTCTTATTTATAATGACGGCCTAATATTATGGGTTTTTACTTTGATTATTTCTCTATTGTCTTTCCCTCTGCATTGTGGGTAAGGGTTCGTAAGTAAGCTTTTCCCTCTTAGTCCACAATGTTTGCCGATGCATGTGACTGATACATTTTGATTTGAACCTTGTGACCTCTTTGTGACCTCCAGATCGGTGACATTATCGTCAGTATCTGTGGGACTGCTACTGAGGGTATGAGCCACAGCCAGGCCGTCACCCTGCTGAAGAACGCTACCGGCACCGTCGGGCTTCAGGTCAGTGAAATACTTCTCGTTCAGTCATTCTCCCAACTACAGTAAGCTTATACTGGTCTTTTAGCGACAATGCCCACTTCATCAATGATAACTGTGTATTATCTGTAGCTTGTTTGATGTGGTTGCTGTCATGTTGTCTGCAAATGTTGATTAATGTTGTCTTTATCTCAACGTTACTAAAATGCGAGACAAATTCCTGTGAAAGGCCAATAACTGAGCTGATGAACTGAACGATTAAACACCCAAATGACCTTTTCACGTATCACTCATCTTGCAACCACAAAACCCAACAGGTGGTAGCAGGGAGTGATACCACAGTGACCGGCCCCTTTCATGAGCAGACCGCTACCGGACTCTCAGTCTCAGGTCTTACTGCTACTAGTATCTTCCACGATGACCTGGGGTACGCACACACACACACACCTGTCGTTCCTGTGAAACCCGTACAAAAGCTAGATAAACATCAACTAGCAGAGGAGGCTGTTGGGAGGAGCTATAGGAGGACGGGCTCATTGTATTGACTGGAATGGAATGAGCCCTTCCTCCTATAGCTCCTCCCACCAGCCTCCTCATATCTAGATATCTAATGACAACAATTCTGTACGTCCTACAGACCTCCTCAATATAAGACCATCACACTGGACAGAGGCCCAGACGGACTGGGCTTCAGCATCGTTGGTGGCTTCGGGAGCCCACACGGAGACCTGCCCATTTATGTGAAAACCGTGTTCGGAAAGGTTGGGGAAATCTCCTCTTTTTGCTAAACATACTTTATAATTAACAAAAGCAGGGTCAGTATTCTGACCTGAGATCTGCAGGGGATTTGCTTGTGCATATCCGACGTTAGAATACCTCTCATTAAAACTAAAGGTAAACAAATTCATAATGCTACATTTGTATATTTCTTACAAGCTAATTTGAACATTCTTGAAACGTGATTTGGAGATTGATGTAATCCATTCCTTTTGAGTTGATAGTTAAAACGGTTGTAATTGAAAGTGTGGGTGTGTTTTCTCCAGGGGGCAGCATCAGAGGACGGACATCTGAAGCGAGGGGATCAGATTATGGCTGTTAACGAACAGAGTCTGGAGGGGGTCACCCACGAGGATGCCGTGGGCATCCTGAAGAGGACCAAAGGAACAATCACCCTGACTGTGCTTTCCTAGATGCACACATAGACAAAGAATCATACCTCGAGGTAGACACACACATACACACCTAAAGAAATGTATACTGAAATGTGAACACACACTACCATATGTTCCTAAACGCTAACCTTGTTTTGTAGCGAGAACCACTGTGATCAATATTATTTGAAGCTACTGCGGGTAGACGGACGTATTCACTGGACACTGTGGCTCAGATCATCTATACTCTAGTTTTCTGTGCTCGGACATGGACTGTAGTGTTATGATATTTAGGGTTAATAGCCCTTGAAAAGATTTCTATAGAATGAGGGCCATTATTTAAGGCTAATGCTACTGTAAACTGCTGTCCGTCCACTTCTATATTGAAGTCACTGTGGATCTAGCGAAGAGACGGAGCAAGTCTAGACTCTTTGAATAACGTTTCGGTCATTTTTGAGTAAGGTTTTATCTGTGATGCAAAGCACCTTTTCAGAAGGGACATGGTCTGAAATCTTTGGTTTCTTGGTCAGAAGTTATACAGACCAAGTCTAAGTGTGTGTGTACGTGGTCACAGTCAGGGAAAGGAGAGTGTGTGTATGAGACATTCACTGCTGCTAATGCATATGATGATGTGAAGCCTTGTTTTACACTATTTTAACGTTCAAGTATTAATCGTTTTTTTTCTGTCATGACCGTACTTTGTCATAATATGATAAAGGTGAAACCAGCCAACTTCTTTGGTCTATCTCAGTGGTCTCCAACCCTGGTCCTGGAGAGCTACTGGGTATGCAGGCTTTTGCTCCAACTTAGCACTTGCACAGCTGTTTCACATAATCAACCGTTGACGTTCTTCAATATGGACCACGATTAGCCTAATCAAGTGTGTTGGTGTTGGGTTGGAGCAAAAGCCTGTACACCCGGTTACTCTTTGGTAGGAGTTGGTGCTCCCTATCTATCTCAAACATTAGCTGTTCTAGTTTCACAATAATGGATCCCCATGACGTCAGTCACACTCTTGTCACCCACCGTACATGTGTACTTAGAATCTCCAGCACAGTATTGAGTTGTTCACAGGCTGAATTAATAAAATGTACCTTCAAACCCCAGTTATTGATTGCTTTTCATGTGTTCTAGTTGGGTAAAGTCACAGTCCATAGGCTCTTCAGTTGTGTGGCTAACTGGTTTCTTAACAGTTGATGTGAATTCTATTCAGACTTGGTAATGAGCCAGCTGGGGGTTATTATTGGAGGCCCATGGCATGACACAAGACCCTCACATCTGACTAATATATCATATTTTTTCATGTTTATTTATTTTGAGGATGTGCAGAGCAACTGTGGATTATATATCTGATGTCTTAATCATGGGTATGGCCAGATAATAATATATTTATTTTCAAAACCACACATCTAAGTAGAATTGTAAAGTACATGGAAACAGAATTTCGGTTGAGTTGACAACTAACGTGAATCCAACGTGAAATGTAAAAAAAATGTCTCCATGTCATTGGATTTCGGTTAAAAGCTGTGAGAAAAAAATACGAAATTCCCGCAAGTTAACTTCTTTTCAAATCCAATCAGTTTTCCATATTGATTCAATGTAACCAAATTGAATTCTGTTTTTAAATGACGTGTCATCAACATTGATTCAACCAGGTTTTGCTCAGTGGGTTCATGCATCAGAAAGTAGTCTTGTCTTTAAATTACTTCATCCTGGGCTGTATTCATTAGGCAATGCAGTAGAAAATGTAGCTAAGAAACACTTTATTTTATGTTACAAATGTTTTAATGTTTTTTGGGTGTGTTCCCTAATGAATAACCCTAGGTTACTCTATGAAGCTTGTTGAGAGGGGGGGTAGCGAAAGAAAGCTATCCGACTGGGCACACGAATCAATTCAACGCATATTCCATGTTGCTTCAATGTAATTCCATTGACATAATGTGGGAACAACGTTGATTCAACCAGTGTTGCCAGTGGACTGTTTGACTAGATTAACCCTACAGACAGCTGTTTTACAGCATAGCACGTGGTCCATGTGAAGTCCTCCTACACATGAAATCCTTTTCTTAAGCTGGTTTACAGAAAACAGAAGTGTCCAATTACCAAGGGAAGTCAAGCGGACCGGTTGAAAGGGTGAAACCTTTTGTAAGAGGTCTCTGGCTGGGCTTGTTACTGTAGATCGAGCAATGGGATGTCTGTGTGTGCGTGGTCATGCTATTGCTAAGCTAAGGCGTTGTCAAGGGGTTACTGATTCACAATTACATGGGAGAATGACCTCAACCCACTACCTCAAGTCAGCCAGACCTATTTAATCTCCTATTTCCTTTCACAATTTAAGCCTAATCTGAACAAGTGCTCATTCCACCAATTGCCCCTATTCAGGTGGGGAAACTTCCCTTTTTAGACATCCATCAATTCAGGGACAATTTTGTTAGTGTAACTCTAAGAACCACAAACAAAGCATCACAAAAAAGAACACATGCTGCCATCAAGTGTTAGACATTCAGAAATATGAGGTTCCAACTGGGAAATAACAACTTGTGGCGTTTCATTACTGACCTTGCACCTTTTCAACCAAAATATAAAACGATGTCAAACTTTGACAATGTGGATAATGTAGCTGGTTTGGCCAATTCTCAACATTAGCAGATTAGCCAACGTTGATATCTGCGACGTTAGCTCGCTCGTCTTGTTAGCTAAAATGTAATTTTGAAGAATTGTTCTGACTTTAAAAGCACTTGAACACAATCATGTCATATTTGACTTCAGAACTGTAAATATGAGATTCCAAGGAGCATTTAAATGCATTAACAATTAGCCTATACCACCACACCAACATGGGCAATAAATCACATTGCATTTACAGTACAATAGCTGACAAGAGTATAAACATATACATTTACTGCATGGATTGCCACATGATTAGGACCTTTCTTCACTGTATTACTAGCTAGAATTGTCGCCTACAACTGCTAGCCCAGTGCCACAACTCAAGTACCCAGCACATGCTATAGACAGCTAAGCTATTCCAAACACCTGCTGCTTTAATTTCCTGTGGGGTTGTGAGTTAGTTACCTAAACACTCCAGACTCAAGACACATGGGATGGCTGACTAGAGCAAAGGCTTGTCTGGGCTCGTTCCTTAGATGTATGATCAGATGTGGTGACCAGGTCACGCTTAGCTGAGCAAGGTCAGATTTCAGTGGCCTACTGTAGCGAGCGAGGTTAATGTTGTCAGGCATTTTCAGACCTCAAATGTTGGAGTCCAAGCCCTGTACTATATTTTGTGTAGGTCTAGTTTCATCAATAAATGAATAGATAGGATAGGCACCAACTAAAATGATGAAATTAAGATGGACTTATCTCGACATGAGACCACTTATGAGTCCAACAAAGTCAGACAAAGTTTGAATTTGGAATGAACTATCAGAAGAGTCAAGGGCACAATAGGGTCCAAAATATGAATATGATACGTTTCGACAACGATAGTCACTTCCATGTCTTCCCCAACAGACAATCGTCAACCCCTGACTGATGCTTCAACCCCTGGGCATTAGTCTATGGTTGTGAAGCCAGTAACTGTCAGTTGTTCAAAAACCTACAGTGTCACATCGTGGTGTGACTACACGCTGTGGACATTGAGAGGCTAAGCGAACAGAAACCGAAAAGCGTGAAAGTGTGCCATGATGACTCAACTAACATGCCAAGGTAGGGTACGTCCGGTTACCAAACTCTCATGACATTTCAGTTCATTGCCACTTAATGAGGATTTACTCACATCGTTGGGATACCCGAGGGCGTGCAGTGGGGCGGTGGAATGGATTAGAGTATAGAGCACAGAGAACAGTACTTTCCCTTGTTTCCGCAGTCTTCAGTTTGCTTATGGAATACAATGATCTCATGGGAATGCTACAGCTGAAGGGGGCCTTCATATAAGGATGACAGTAGCAGTACATAAGCAGAACAAATCAGATGGACGAGCATTTTATTTCCATAAAGGGGCAAGTTTTTGTTCACAGGACCTCCTGTGTGCACTTGCTCGTGCCCAATTTTTTTTTAAACCGGTTTTATAGTAAAAACGTAACTTAACTATAATGACGTATTAATGTGGCATGAACAGTAACAGTCAATGTTAGATGTTTTCATCTGATTATCAAGCAAATCACACCCAAAAGTAGGTTACCTTCAAACGTTTGTCCCAAATAATTTGGGGATGCTGAAATTATTTCAACATCCAAACAGTGCACTGTGGAACTGAAACTATCTCACCAGAGGAAGATTCAGAGCAAAACAGCACCCCTCTGTCTTACTATCTGTAGCCCATGTATCTGATGCTGTCAGGCCAAAAATAGTATGACATGCCCTACTCTGTTTGTCCAGACAGCATCAGAAACATGTGCTACGCATACAGGGACAGAGGGGGTCTGTTTCACTCGCTCGGATGCTTTGTGAGATTGATGAGTCTTTCTGTCAGTGCGTGTCTCGGTCAAATACATTTTCAATATTTAAATGTAGACTCTCCCCCTTAATTTGATGGGAAGCTCTCCTTGCATATCTGAGGTGGGAAATCATTTTGTTTCGTTTAGGTGTTTGTAAGATGTATAAGGCTCAAGTAGATTCGTTGGAGAAAGAAATTAGAGATCTGGAAAAGGAATATATTGTAACATTTGACGACTCAACTCTACAGAAATTTGACTCAAAGCGATTGGAATATTGTACCCTGACGACCCACAAAACCGAAAACGCACTTAGGAGAGCAAAACAAAACTACTATAAACATGGAGATCAAGCAGGAAAGTTGCTTGCTTGGCAGATAAGGCGAGAGGAAGCTAGTAGAGTTATTAGCTCTATTAAACTGCCAAATAACACAGCTGTTCAGGGTCCTGAGGAAAATAATCTAGTCTTTAGGGAGTTTTATGAAACATTGGATAGGTCTGAAATGGATGCCCCTGTCACACTGCATGAGTTTTTGAACAAACTCAATTTACAAGATTTAACTGATGAGGATAGAGAGTCCTTGGAGAAAGAGATTACATCTGAGGAAATTAGGAAATCCATTTTCAAAACTGCTGGGGGAAAATCTACAGGGTTAGACGGATTCTCTATTGAATTCTATTCAAACTAATTGAGCCTCTTTGCAGTATGTTTAATTATGCCATAGAGACAGAAAAGCTCCCAGACACTTGAACAAGCACTGATCACAGTTTTGTTAAAACCTGAGAAAGATCCTCTGCTTTGTGGGTCGTGAAGACGAATATCTTTATGGAACACTTCAGAGAAAATGATTGCAAACTCATAGGTCTTAGGTTAGATAAAGTTCTTCCTGACTTGGTTGATATAGACCAATATTAGGAGATGATTTAATATTATGCATTATGTAGAGAATGACCAAGAACCTATAGTGATGGCTTCATTACATGCGGAAAAAGCTTTTGACTGCATAGAATGGAACTACCTGTTTGAAGTTTTACAGAGGATGAATATTGGACATCAGTATGTAGGTCTGATTACATGAATGTACAAAGGTCTGGTAGCTCAGATCCTGACGAATGGAAACGTCTCCTCCCAGGTCTCTCTATCACGTGGCACAAGACAGGGTTGTCCCGCAGTTCCTCTCCTTTTTCCTTTGGCTATCGAGCCACTTGCAGAAGCTTGTCGATCATCCATCCACGGTGTTCGTATAGGTGGGCGCAAACATCTGGTCTCGTTATATGCTGATTACATTTTGCTTTACCTCACTAAACCAGAGATTTCACCCGAGCATTAGTTGACATCCTGAAAGAGTATGTGACCATTTTGAGGATATAAAAAAATCTAATCTATAGAAGAGTATAATCACACCTTTTAACAGGGCAGCATTGCAGAACCCGATCTTAGACCAGACATTTTCTTGGAGACCTCAGAAAATGACATATCTAGGGTTGCATATCAACTGAATTATACTCCCCATCTCAAAAAGGTTAGGGAAGAATTGGATAGATAGGGATTTAACATGTCTTCTTATTGGGAGTGTCAATTGTGTAAAGATGAATATATTACCAAAATTCATGTACCTTTTTCAATCCTCGCCATTTCCTATTCCCAGAGTTTTTTTCAAACAACTTTAAAAGGAAGGTCTCTTCATTTCAGTGGAAAGGGAAACCCCCCCGGACTGAAACACAACTGTATTCTAACCATACTCAGAAGGAGGACTTACTCTACTCTCTTCCAGTTCACTGGGCATCTCAGTTAAAGGCTGTGTGGCAAGATACAACAAGTTCACCCTCTTGGAGACAGATAGAGGAAGAGTGTCTTTCCCCTGTTTCATTGGCATCTTTACCTTATAGTAAAGCTTTGCCAGGTCTCATAAACAACCCTTTCATTAAAAACACTTTAAATATATCGATTGAAGTCTGAAAACAAACAGAAGGGCAGAAATCAATATATGAACAAACACATTTCTATAATAACCCCCATCTTACCCAAACCCCTGAGAGATGCTGTTGCATGTTCTTGGTTCAACAAAGGAATTAAAATAACTGGTCATCTGTATAGAGAAGGTGAACTACTATCTGTTCAACAACTGGCATCTCATTTTCAGTTACCTCAAAGTCATTACTTCACATACCTACAGGTTGGGCATTATATTGCCACTCGGCAGAGAGATAGGATTCAGCCCATGAGTAAACCTGTAACTGGTAAACTGGCTGGAGAGGAAAGAGGTAAAAGGTATCATTAGTTACATGCACTCTAGTCTTCAAGCTCTGTTGGGGAACGATGAAGCTCTGAAGGTCTACTTTACACCAGAGTGACTGTATAAGATCAATTCTAAATATATAAAATGCTGCCCAAGGTGTAAAAAAGGGGTGGGCACATTTATGCATATGTTTTTGTCCTTCCCTGAACTAGGCAATTATTGGGAAGATTATTCAGATCTTATCACAGGTCACTTTTATGACTGTACCACTAGATCCTTCCCTTATTCGTCTTGGAAATCACTGTTCTACCAGTTATATTGTAGCGAAACCCGATTCATTAAACTGCCAGTCATTGCAGCCAATAAATGCACAGCTATTATATGGAAGAGTGACACTCCGCCAAACAAGCAGATGTTGCTAAAAGAACTAACTTCCTATGTTCCATCTGAAAGAATTACGTACAATTTACGTAATAAACCCTTAGAATTTATTGATGTCTGGGGGGACTTTCAGCAGTTTCTAGAGTCGTCACCTTAGCTGGCTCATTATTTTCTTCATTAATGTATTATTATTCGTTTTTGCGTTGAATAATACATTTTCTAGCATTGGATGTGAAGGTCATTCTGTTTCATTTTTGTTGTTGTTAATCATTGAAGCTAATACCGGTAGAGGGGAGGGAGGGGGGTGTTCATGTGTTGGGGAGGGAAGGGTTTTGTACTATGTGCTCCCATGTAGCATGCTGTTTTGTGTAGGTGGAAGGAAGAGCGGGGCATTATCTGTGTCATATTTGCTGATGATTGTTAAATTGTTAAAAAAAAAAGATAGATAGATAGATAGATAGTAAAAAAACAACAACAGAAAAACAAGTAGACCCTGTGAGCAGCACCACAGATATTGAGAAGAGCAAGATGCATGACTTATATATGCTCTCACACATCCACACAAAGTACCTGTTCGTGTGCACGATTCGTTTCACGCTGTTAAAGTGTGGTACCCATGGGACCAAAATAGCGGAGAAGTTGAGCGTCACACTTCAGCGCTCTTAGTTGATGCGGACATTGACCCAATGTGCTATTTACTTTCTGCAGCTACGTCATTGCTGAGTCTACCTTTATATATATGATTTGGACGGGCAAGGAGGGTGGGCCAGGCCCCCTAAGGCCCCTCATAACGCCGGCCCAGTATGTTACAGTAGTAGTTTATGTTGCAAGTATTCACCTATAACAACCTCGTCGACTTATGATAAGAATTGACTGCAACGTTTTCACACTTTTCACACAGAGACTGTCACCTTACAGACGTTACAGTGGATAAATTCAATGTTTGGAAAGACCACATTATATCAAGATCAGCAGTGTGCAGTCAGCGTTTTAACAAACCTAGCAAGATTTAGGTTTGTTTTGTCCTGTTTGAGTGCAAAACTATCAAGCAGCATAACATTCGGTCTGGTTAACCAAGAAGTGAATGGGGTAGACAGTCGATCAGAACAGTCTATGCTGACAAGCAGCCAAACGTTTTTAATTGATGGTATTTAGTTGTTGAAGTAGACAGTTCTTACACAATGATTCAAAAGGGCAATTAACTTTTGCTCCATAACGACACCGTAAAACTTAAATGGGCTCACGACCATTTCCTGTATTGTAGGCATTTTTTCACTTGAAATAAAAGTTGCATTATTGTCATCACAATGGTATTCAGATAACTGTTTTCTTGAAGGTTGTTATGAATGATACTGCAACACTCATAAAAGTGTCATGGCTGGTTTGCTAAAGCAACTCATGTATGCTACTAGACTACTACACTAGACAGGTAACTTTGCAGGGAGACGCTTATATTCATTTAAATTAAATCTGGGCATAAGTGTGCTGGCTCCACGTGAGCCTTGCAAAAAATGATGTTCTTGTTTTATTTTCCAAACCTACTGCTTTTGTGATTCCCCAGTGCAGCTTAATAGTCTCTATTCTGATATGGAATACATTTTCCTGTTGATCTCAGACATGCCCTAACATGTCAAAAAGAATTAAGTGTCACAGAATACTGATACATGTTTGCACACAGGGGCACGGCTGTTATCTTTTGCATGGATCTGGCTCCTACTTTATAGGAAAGGACTTATTATTTAGGCTACACCAAGGAAGACAGTCTACCGACCAGTTGAGCAGGTTGAGAGTGCAAAGGGTCAAAGGTCATCGCATACTGAGCCATAGTAAATTCTAACATATGCACAGACAAACTGGCGGACATAATTTAATTTCCTTAGAGGCGGTAATGAAATGTACCGAGGTACAACGCGCTCCATTAACGTCAACAGAAGCCTTGTTTATTGAACAACTGTCCCGTCTTGTGAAGCAATCGCTTGTCCTTCTTACACCGTGCCTGTATATTGCCTGCGGGTTTATTACTCAGTGCTCTTGATGAAGCACTGTTTTAGAGATCAGTGAGGGCACGTGCTTGCACAATCCTCGAATTGTTGAAGTCAGCATACATTTTGTCACTCCGAAAAGTCTTGCTCAGTCAACACAAAGGGCTTAGTGTGTACAGTTCAGGTGGCAAGTGTTGACGTGTGATGCAAGAACCTAGTCACTTGGGATGACGCACCATGTCATGGGTGAGACACCTATTCATAAGCGTTAGATAAGGTCGGTATCAACACTGTTTAATGAATGTAAATCAAATAACTCATAAAGTCAGTCAATGGGGATTGATGAGGGCATGTCATTTCGGTCACCTGCAGTGGACGTTGTCTGCCATTAGTAAACAAGTGGTTAGTTTCTAACAACTTTTTCAGTAAAAGACGCTGCATGAAAAGGTTCTCCCACACCTGCAGAACAGTTCTTTAGGTGCTCATGTCCCCGTTTGCCTCTCCGGTGTCACTTTCCAGCCCCAGACAGAGCAAAGGAACGAGAACAAGGAGACAAATGCACTTTATTTATGTCCTAATTTAGATTATAATAACATAGATGATATAGCATGTCTCAGTCTCAGGCGTCATAATAAACAAACAAACTTGCAACAACTCTGAATTTTGTGAATGCCATACTTGGCAAGGATGATAAATGGTATGATTTATGATTTTAACATATTACTAAAGCTTCTTCCTTCTTGAGTGGAGGTTTAAAGGGACAATCTGAGATTGGTACATACATTTTTGGACTTTTGAATATAGCCATTTTTTCTTGAAGTATTTACTTATAAACGTATCAACCTTATCCCAGATTGCCCCTTTAAGCTTTGCTAGTTTTATGTCTCCTGACTGTCAGATAGAGATGGGAGGTAACCACATCTAAGGGGTGTGTCTGTGTGTGTCAGTCAAATATTGAATTGTTTGGGCAGGTTCTGTTTGAGATGGTTGTGTCCACTGACACACCCGGTTTGTGTTTCATCAACGTGTTGACAATGAATTAGGTAGCCAATAGAAATAGGATCTAAATGCGACATCACATGTTGGTGTGAAATCTCTTTCTTCAACATTATGCAATAGTATTACAATCTCCATGGATATAAACATCTTCAAAGATACAACATACACATTTACACACGGTTGACATGGGTTTGGGTGGCAATGGAAAACATGCACCTGGATGATAAGATTAGCAAGCGCGCTCGTTGTTAGCACTGATTCAGACGAGACGTTGTGATGAAGTAAAGGTTCAGTCATAATGGCAACCAATCCACATTACAAACAACGGAGGCACCCAAACTGTTTATGGGGTTTATCTGCAAGAGAACAAGCGAAAATGTTTAAAAAATGACAAAGAAACCGGTGGTGGACAGGTGGCTTAGGTTAACAGAAGCTAGGTTACAAAAGCATAGGTGTGTCGGGGAGGCGAGGGTGGAAGAGACCCAGTGTCATGTTGAGTTTAACGGGAAATAACACAGGTTTTCACCTTGTTATTCTCTTAGGCTTCTCAAGGATATATCATGAATAAGGATATATAATTGATATACCAATGCTTTGTGTTTTTGAATGCGTTTTAACATATATTTCTTTTCAGTTGAGGAAAATGATTGGAAAAGGATACAATCTACATGTTCATGTTTCTTCTATATGTTGACCAACAGGGTAAAGCTTGACTTGACACGGTCTTAACCATGTGACATGTCATGATATAACTTGTCATAACCATCATAAGATGGCCATAACACTGTCATGCCACATATTTCAAACTGTCATGACATTTATTGCATTATTTTATGGTTGGTTATGACACCTACATAAGAGTGTAAAACCCATCAAATCTACCACACAAGGCAAAAACATTCCATTATCAAGAGTATGTTTATCTTATATAACAGTTTCTGAAACTAACCATCGTACATTTTCATTGTAATTTCACACAAATTGATGTCAGGCATGCACTTACCCCACAATGCACAATGCTCTGTTGCTGATGACTGGGATGAATGCAGGAGCAGATTGCAGGAGCAGGATAAGTGATAGACCTATCTGGTTTATATTATTTTTGACAGTATCATAAAGAGTATGTTCTAAGTCCAAGTAAAGTGACACAGGAGGGTCATAATGATTCTTGACACTGTTTTAAAGTGCATTTTTTTGAGTCCAAGAAAAGTGACATAGGTTGGTCAAAGTGCTTCATGACAGTGTCATAAAGTGGATTTTATGCAAGCTTTTCAAATACAACGTGACTTTAAAGAATTCATGAAAACAACAGCAACAAAGGACTTACAGTAAGAAGCACACTTCTTGGCAAGGAAAATAAAGGAGGGTTGTGACACTCCTTTGTAGGTGTCATAACCAGCCATAAAATAACGCAATATATGTCACAACAGGTTGTACATACAGTACCAGACAAAAGTTTGGACACATAGGGTTTTACTTTATTTTAACATTTTAGAATAATAGTGAAGATGTCAACTATGAAATACACATAGAAGCATGTTGTAACCAAAAAAGTGTGAAAAAAATCAAGATATATTTTTTATAGTTGAGACTCTTCAATGTAGCCAAAGATGAAAAAGCCTGGAAGGAGGAGAGATGACTAGAAACGATTCGGTTGGACGTTTTATGTGTGGATTAATTGTCGGAGTAGTGTTCCTTGTGCATTTCAGGTAAAATAACAACTCAATGTTTATATCCCAGGACAAATTAGCTAGCAACAGCAAGCTAGCTAAATAGGACAAATTAGCTAGCAACAGCAAGCTAGCTAAATAGGACAAATTAGCTAGCAAGTGCAAGCTAACTAGCCATACATGTTTCATGCTTTTCGACCTGTCCCCAAATTAATGTCATTGGTTCAGAGTTTGTTTTGATATTTTAACCTGCGTGTCGTGATCGCGTTTGGTGTAGGGGGACAAAATACATTTATGCACGATGGCGCACGCACGCAGCCGGTTTGGGTTCCGTGTTCGACTTTTTGTCTCTTAAAGAGGTTGAAGTCGATCATCATCCTTATGGTGAAGAACCATCCATCAATCATATTTAAGGGACTAATTGTGTAATTGCCCTTGCTTCAGTAAAATTTCAGTTGGCACTAATTTCACTCCATACCCATGTAGCTGCAGTCTCCCATTCCCATGGGCTTCTCATATCTCAGCTGATAACTGTCAGCTATGCCCTGGAAGGGAGGAGGGAGAAAATACAAACATTGTGTGCTACCTTTGGTATGTTTGTCTTCTAACTACAGCTTCCAACTCATTATATCACTGCAGCCTGATAAGTCAATGTTTAATCAACCTTTTATGATCCCTGTGCGAAGTGATGTAATGACACAGCGAGCAGCACGGTATGTTTACAGAGCTGACGGTTGGGAGACCACCAGGCTGAACACGACAGGGTCACGTGCTACGTAACCTCGGTAAATGACCATTTATTAACCTGACAGACAATACAGTGAGAAAAGATACCTGGGAAATCGGTAGGAATGACGAACAAATGGTGGTCCAACCAACGTTTCAGAAAGAAAGCCTTTTGATGGTATTTTTCAATAAAACTGAATGAAAAAAATGCATTTGGATTCAAGTAATCATGTAATCAAGAAATCAGGATTTAATGTATGAGAAGCAAACTTGTATTTTCAGATTTTAACAGTGTAGCCCAAAAACTTGGTATGGGCATTAAAGGGTCAATCTGCAATTGGAAAAACAACAAGTGGTTGGCCTGCCACTAATTTGTTAAACAGCTGAGGGATGTGGCTGGAGAAATGTAACCACTCTCAAAAGCACGGACATTTTTAACTTACATTCTTCAAAAATCAATGGCTATGTATCATTAATTGGTGTCAGTGGCTAGGTAAACAAACCCGAAGATTACAGTCTCTTCTGGTTCATATAGATCGGTTACTAGGCAAGGAAACACATATGTAATTGTGTAATTTGGTTGAGCTATCCCTGTATGAAGTCGCTGGAATGACAACCACCGGTCCAGGGATTCATCATTACGCACACCTGGCACTCATTATTATGCGCACCTGTTAATCATTATGATTCACACCTGGACTTCATTACCTTTATCATTTCCTCCCCTTTATATGTCACTCTCATGTTCGTTCACTAGTTGGTATTATTCTTGTGTACCGGTGTGTAGCCACGTGGAATTGTCTCATTCCTGGTTTTGTTATTTTATTAAATGATTCACCTGCACCTGCTTCCTAGCTCCATTATTACACATGTGAAGTTCGTAGGAGCACATTCAGGTTGGTTTCAAATGAAAGCTAAGAGTCTAAACAAAAATATAAACGCAACATGCAACAATTTCAAAGATTTTACTGAGTTACAGTTCAAATGAAGCAATCAGTCATTTGAAATAAATGTATTTAAAAAAACCTTTTAAAGGTAGTGGCATGGATCATAAAACCAGTCAGTATCTGGCGTGCCCACCATTTGCCTCATGCAGAGCAATACACATCTCCTTCGCAGAGTTGATCAGGCTAATTGTGGCCTGTGGAATGTTGTCCCACTCCTCTTCAATGGCTGAGCGAAGTTGCTGGATATTGGTGGGAACTGGAACACGCTGTCATACATGTCGATCATGAGCATCCCAAACAAGTTCACAGAAGTTACAAGTAAAGGTTAGTCATTTAGTTATATTGTTTTTACTAATAACAATTTGGGTTACTATATGATTCATTAAGTGATTAAAATGTGTCATCCTGTTACTGAATTGGCTACAATGGGGAATCATAAGTCACAAACCACAGTTGGGTCACCTGCTACTGTCCTCCCTTCCACTGGCATACTGTTCAGCTCATAGCTGTTTTCTTTCTCTTTCTGATGTCTGGTGGTCAAAGCAAGAGTGATAAAACAGTCTGGAAAAGCTCTCCCCTCTCTCATCTCTCTCTATCCAGTTAATGTCACCTCTCCCAGCTCTTACTGACACCTAGCCATGAGGCGCCTCTCTTTCCATGTACTGTAACCAGTCCCCTCACCAACTGAGCTCTGACTAACACCAGATTTCCATGGATGTTAAAAAGCAGTTGAAATTTGGTCATTCCAAACCCGAACCAATCTTGGAATGTTTCACAAGTTTAGACAGCACAGTACTTGTATTTGCATTCATTATGGATGCCCATTAGTTCCTGCCAAGGCAGCAGCTACTCTTTAAAAAACATAACATTACATTTCGCAACAGATTTCACAACACATTAAGCGTGTGCCCTCAGGCCACTACTCTGCTACCACATATCTACAACACAGAATCCACGTGTGTCGGTGTGTGTGGAGTGGGTATGTTATTTGTGTGTGTCTGTACATGTGTCTCTTCACAGTCCCTACTGTTCCATAAGGTGTATTTTTTTTAAATCCATTTTTTAAAATCTGATTTTTACTGATTGCATGATTTACTTGATGTGGAATAGTGTAGCCATGGCTCTATGTAGTACTGTGCGCCTCCCATAGTCTGTTCTGGACTTGTGTACTGTGAAGAGACCTTTGGAAGCATGTCTTGTGGGGTATGGATGGGTGTCTGAGCTGTGTGCTAGTAATTTAAACAGACAGCGCAGTGCATTCAGCTTGTTAACACTTCTTATAAAAGCAAGTAGTGATGAAGTCAATCTCTCCACTTTGAGTCAGGAGAGATTGACATGCATATTATTGTTAGCTCCCCGTGTACATTTAAGGGCCAGCCGTGCTGCCCTGTTCTGGGCCAATAGTAATTTTTCTAAGTCCCTCTTTGTGGCACCTGACCACACGACTGTAGTCCAAGTGCGACAAAACTAGGGACTATAGGACCTGCCTTGTTGATAGTGTCGTTACTAGTGAGTTACTCTCCATTATAAACAGACCTCTCCCCACCTTAGCTACTGTTGAATCAATATGTTTTGACCGTGACAGTTTATAATCCAGGGTTACTCCAAGCAGTTTAGTCTCCTCAACTCCTCAGCTAAATTTCCAAGATTTCAAGATTTAGTTGAGGTTTAGCATTTAGTGAATGTTTTTTTAATTTTTTACATTTAGGACTAACTTATTTCTTGCCTCCCATCCTGAAACTGACTGTGACTCTTTGTTAAGTGTTGCACTGATTTCACTTGCTGTAGTAGCTGACGTGTATAGTGTTGAGTCATCAGCATACATAGACACACAGGTTTTACTCAGGGTCATTAGTATTAGAAAAAGGTAAGCTGTCCTGGGCAACGCCTGACTTTACCTGGATCATGTTGGAGAGGCTTCAATTAAAGAACCCCCTCTGTGTTCTGTTAGACAGGCAGTCCATAATATAGCAGGGGGGTGTAAAGCCATAACACATTTGATTTTCCAGCAGCAGATGATGATCGATAATGTCAAAAGCTGCACTGAAGACTCACAAAACAGCTCCCATAATCTTTTTATTATCAATTTCTCTCAGCCAATAATCAGTCATTTGTGTAAGTGACATGCATGTTGAATGCCCTTCCCTATAAGCATGCTGAAAATCTGTTCATTTTGTTTACTGTGGAATATCATTGTATTTGGTCAAACTTTTCCAAAAGTGTACTAAAGGTTGGTAACGGGCTGATTTGTCAGCTGTTTGAGCCAGTAAACGGTTCTTTGCTGTTATTGAGTTGCTAAATGAATTTTGCTTCCCTCCAGGCCTGATAGCACACACTTTCCTGTAGGGTTAACTTGAAGAGATGGAAAATAGGAGTGGCAATATCATCAGTTTAACAACATGATATCTGAATTTACAGTACGTTTGCCAGTCGGCTGTGCAGGCAGACTTATTTGACAATTATTTTCCCAAATCCCTCAAACATACGGTTTTTTCAAATCCTCATCAATCCATAGGGATGTAATAGTTTTTACAGTAATTGTCTTAATGGGTGCGTGCTTATTAGTAACTGGAATAAGCAATTTCATAAATGTGTCAAGTGCAGCGTCTGGTGGCTCCTCACAACACACCACAGACCAGTAATTATTCTTTACATCATCAACATAGGAATCACTACAAAACTTATTGTATGGCCTATTATACACTATATTAGGCCCAGCCTTTGGAACTTTGGTTTTCCTAGATATGTCTACTGTATTGTGATCACTACTTCTGATGGATTTGGATACTTTGAATTTCATCCCATCTAGTAAAGATGTGATCAATACATGTTGATGACGTCATTCCTGTGTTTGTTAATACCCTGGTTGGTTGACTGATAACCTGAACCTGGTTGAAGGCACTGGTTAAAGTTTGAAGCTTTTTCTTGAGTGGGCAGCTTGATGAAAGCCAGTCTATATTTACAGTATAGCACAGTACAGTACAATACAATACAGTACAGTAAAGTAAGGTATAATTTACTGTATCGTACTGTACTCTACTCTACTTTAGTGTACTGAACTATACTGTGCTGTGCTCTACTGTGCTTTACGGTGCTGTGCTGTACTGTCCAAACTTGTGAAATATGGACATCTATGATTGCTACAGATTTGGTCCGGACCAACCAAATTTGGTCTTGTTTGGCTCATTAGAATAATAGCCAGTGTGAAGAATAAAACCCAAACATACAAAGAAGGATGTTCTATTTTTCTACCTTTATGTATCTTTTCAGAAAACATTGGCATGAAGAGAATGACATTCATTATGATGCATTTCTGTATAGTACAGATCCGAGACCCCTGATGTCATTCTTTTACTATCATTTTGTTACCAGGTGTTAGTCCACTTCACTTACTGTAGTTCAACAACTAAAATATATGTTTTCAAAGTCAAGGTGTCATGTCATTAGCTGACACCCCATTATTTCTGCAGAATTTCTGCATTATTTCTGTTTTTTAAAACAGTTAAAACTGATGGAGATTTTACTGTCATTCTGTTACCAAACTTTACATCTGCTGTCATGCAGGTGAATGAGGACCCAAAAGCGACTTGGCGAAAACAGAGTATTTAATCCAGAATAAACTTTACAAAACAAAAAAGCATAATACTACACGTAAAGACGAGAACGGACTGGAGACTTGATCGAGAACTGCAGGTTGCCTCGGGAAGGCACTTGAACCTAGCAGACTCAGACACCTGCTCACCACGCAGCATCTGAGGGAAACACGACACGACAGGGCAAAACATAGACACAGCACGGTGAATTATAAATGAGGATCCGACAGGGCAGGTACGGGAAACAAGGAGAGAAATAGGGACTCTAATCAGGGAAAAGGATCGGGAACAGGTGTGGGAAGACTAAATGATGATTAGGGGAATAGGAACAGCTGGGAGCAGGAACGGAACGATAGAGAGAAGAGAGAGCGAGAGAGTGAGAGAGGGAGGGGGAGAGAGAGGGATAGAAAGAGGGAAAGAACCTAATAAGACCAGCAGAGGGAAACGAATAGAATGGGAAGCACAGGGACAAGACAAGATAATAAATGACAAAACATGACATCTGCACTGTTCTCCGAGTTAAATAGATTTTTGTTAAATGTTCTGTGGCAAATGTTAAAAGTTGTAATTGTGCATGGAGATTTTTGTTTACATTTGTAATTATTCGGAATCTCAGCGTCATTCTGTTAACGTGGATTTGTCCAAAACTCCCACAATGCTTGACAAAGATGGAACACTGTGTTACATAAGGGACCTAACTTAGTGAAGCAAGCTACACTATTATCACAGTCCGTCATGTGTTTGTGTTTGGACTTGTTAATGGACCTACTGCATTATTAACTGATGTCAGTCTCTGCCACGTATGTATGTAAAAAATAAAGCTACTCCATTGATTGAGTGAGGGAAGTAGGCATAGAAAAACATCCCATGATCCCCCTATAGGATTTAAGCAGCTGACACCACTGTTACGGGTCATTATCATCATTCATTCATCGACTGGCTAAACCATTTAATCTGTGAGCAAAATGAGAAAGCATGGCTGCCATTCAAAAAGCAGCCTGTATAATGCCAAGAAATAACTATACTGAACTGTAGACAACATTCTATATACATATATATTTCACTTTCTTTTTTCTTTTTTTTTACTCCTTTTTCTCCCCAATTTCATGATATCCAACTGGTAGTTAGTCTTGTCCCATCGCTGCAACTCCCGTACGGACTTGGGAGAGGTTATAGGCGACATTCTGAGTAGATCTGAGATTGGATGTTACACAGAGAAACAGCTATGTTTTGAACCATTCCATGAAATGCCGTCAGTTTCAGAGTAGGTCCTACAATATCCATCGTCATCGAGTATGGTACACTGTATCACCCAAGGAGTCAAGGAGATTTCTTCAAGCTTTGATCTAAATGTCTGTCCATATCTGTTTGAGGTATAGCTTGTGGAGCTTCATTGTCAATATGTTAACATTCAAATCCGACATCGGACATCAAGAAGTGTAAACCAACCCTAGTTATAAAAACATAACAAACAGTTTTCTCTACAATCACAACAGCACATAATAAACGCTTAACCCTCCATACTATTGTTGACTGTACATTTTTTTGTGGGGTTAGCAGTTAAGCCATATGTCATGGTGTACTCAGTTCTGTCAATCACTTCAAGTGTTAAAATCACATATTATTGCCGTTTCCTGTTATTGTCGGGGTCAAGATAAGGGCGTTCGTCTACGGCAGTCAAAATCGGTCATGGTAGACGGCAGTCAAAACCAGGCATTGTCTTTCACATTGTGAATCCCTTCTGTTGTGTACGTCATTGTGAGGTTCGAGCCATAATTACGTCCAGATGAAAGCATATGTCATAGCCTTTAATAATCGCCACATCAAAACAATAGCTTAATCCAAGAAAGTTGTCAAATCTGTCTTTGTAATGTTGTTTATTTGCTCCCCAGTTAAAAGCCCTCAGTGGCATTTTTGCAGCGATTCCTATGCAGCGTTCTATTATCGTCTTATCAGCCGAGCAGTGTTCCAGGGATGGTTTTAAGAAGTCAAAGACATTCTTGAAAGGTTAGGCAATAAGACAGACCTTATAAAAAGGAAAAATGACTCACAACAGTTCCCCTACATAGGTCAAAAGTTTGGACACACTTTCTCTTTCAAGGGTTTTTCTGAATTTTTTACTCATTTCTACATTTTAGAATAATAGCGAAGACATCAAAACTATGAAATAACCAGTGGTGTAAAGTAAAAAGACTTTAAAGTACTACTTAAGAAGTTTTTTGGAGTATCTGTACTTTACTATATACATTTTTGACTACTTATGCATTTTTTACTCCATACATTTTCCCTGACACCCAAAAGTACTAGTTACAATTTGAATGCTTAGCAGTAAAGGAAAAAGGTCCAATTCACACACTTATCAAGAGAACGTCCCTGGTCATCCCTACTGCCTCTGATCTGGTAGACTTGGTACATTATGTCTGAGTGTTGGAGTGTGCCCATGGCTGTCAAAGTTTTAAAAAAGTCATAAATAAGGTAATTGTGCCATATGGTTTGCTAAATATAAGGAATTGGTTGTGTAGAATTGACTTTTACTTGGTACATTTACTTAAGTATGACAATTGAGTACTTTTTCCACCACTGACCTTAAGTACATTTCAAATCTGAAATGTAGTGTTTAACTGGGTTACTTTCACTTTTACTTGAGTCATTTTATATTAAGACATGAAGGTCAGTCAATTCGAAGGGGAAAAAAAAGTTTCTTCAAGTGCAGTCGCAAAAAGCATCAAGCGCTTTGATGAAACTGGCTCTCATGAGGACCGCCACAGGAAAGGAAGACCCAGAGTTACCTCTGCTGCAGAGGATAACTTCATTACAGTTAACTGCACCTCAAATTGCAGCCCAAATAAATGCTTCACAGAGGTCAAGAAACAGACACATCTCAACATCAACTATTCAAAGGAGACTGCATGAATCAGGCCTTTATGGTCAAATTGCTGCAACAACAAAGAACTGCTAAAGGACACCAATAATAAGAAGAGACTTGCTTGGGCCAAGAAACACGAACAATGGAAATGGGAATCTGTCCTTTTCTGAGTCCAAATTTGAGATTTTTGGTTCCAACCGCTGTGTCGTTGTGAGATGCAGAGTAGGTGAACAGATGCTCTCTGCATGTGTGGTTCCCACCATGAAGCATGGAGGAGGTGTGATGTTGGGGGGGTGCTTTGCTGGTGACACAGTCAGTGATTTATTTAGAATTCAAGGAACACTTTTAACAAGCATGGCTACCACAGCATTCTGCAGGGAAACACCATCCCATCTGGTTGTGCGCTTAGTGGGACTATCATTTGTTTTTCAACAGGACAATGACCCAAAACACACCTCCAAGCTGTGTAAGGGCTATTTGACCAAGAAGGAGAGTGATTGAGTGCTTCATCAGATGACCTGGCCTCCACAATCAACCGACCTCAACCCATTTGAGATGGTTTGGGATGAGTTGGACTACCGAGTGAAGGAAAAGCAGTAAGTGCTCAGCATATGTGGGAACTCCTTCAAGACTGTTGGAAAAGCATTCCTCATGAAGCTGGTTGAGAAAATGCCAAGAGTGTGCAAAGCTGTCATCAAGGCAAAAGGTGGCTACTTTAAAGACTCTCAAAGATAACATTGTTTTTGGTTACTACATGGTTACATATGTGTCATTTCATAGTTTTGATGTCTTCACTATTATTCTACAATGTAGAAATTAGTCAAAAGTAAAGAAAAACCCTTGAATAAGTAGGTATGTATACATTTTTGACTGGTACTGTAGGTATCCCTAAATTCGAAGATGTTGAAAATGTTACGTTCACTCTGGCTTTACAGTACATTATAGGCCAATGAGATTAAAGAAATGTATTTTCTTTTGATTTGTATATACTTCACCTTACCACACATGTAACGGTGAACACAATAATGCATGGCATTGTCCTACATAACACATCAAAACACAAGGTCTCTTTTGTTAACAAGAATTTAGTATGCTCATACACTACTGTCTTTGCAAAACATGACCTACCAGTGTATCATAGTGGCTGTGCAGTGCTTCAAATCCAGTTACACCATTTGATTTACGAGCGTACCCTGGAGAGGAAGCAGCAGGGCTCTGTCCCAAATGGCACCACATTCCCTTTATAGTACACAACTTTTGTCCGTGGTCCATAGGGTTCTGGTCAAAAGTAGTGCACTATGTAGGGAATAGAATGCCTACATTGGGACGGACACTTGTAAGAGCTGCCATATGCCTCTTAAATGGAGTGTGACAGGCAATATACCATCTTCAAAGGGGCATTAAAACCTGTTTACACTCCCATTGCCAGGTGAGTGTTACCTCCCCAAGAAATTCCATAAAACATGCAGCTTGACAACCTTGCTGCTGTTTGGGGTCAGTGGTATTGACAGTGCTTCATGAGTTGGTGAGCAGAGGGTTGTGAGTTCACGACCATGTTGGGATGGAATTTGCATTCCTTTACACTGCAACAATCTGTTCTACATACCCAAATGCACACATACAGTAAGTAAACATTGAAGGTGTAGGTTACGTACAGCTGCAGTCATGATTCACAACAGCCTAAACTCAATTTTGTGATGCAAATGCTGTCTGTCACCTTTGCACCGTGGAGAGTGGAATGCCGTCCGGCGTCTCCAGGCAATAATTACAGCAGAAATATGTTCACCCCGTGGATTCTTTAGTGTGGTTAAGATCATGCCATGGTGCTGGAGGCTAAAGGGTTTGAACAAGCATTTAAGATACACGCCACTAGGCTCCCAACTGGTTCGGCATAAACAAGGATATAATTAATGGCACATTATTGGCGAATATAAATACAGACAAAACACGTGCACACACACACACATTTGTTTTACTATCTTTGTGAGGACCCAAGAATGTATTTCCATTCAAAATCATATTTTCCCTTAAACCACCCCTTAATAAAAACCAAACTAAACTGCACTCACACACACACACACCTGGTAACTGACTGCACTGTCTAAAGTACAGAGCATTACTCATTGAGGCAAAGGCTTTCAGCTTCTGAAAAGTGTTGTCAGCTCCATTTAAAAAAAATCATACTTCACTTTTGCCCGTTTCACACTATAGGGCCGAACGGGACCTTACTATGCTGGTTCTAGTACAGCTTGTCTTTGCTTGGCTCACTTTGACCCAATTGTGTGCTTTTTGAACTACAAAATGAAAGGTGCCAATTCCTATTCAGTTCAGGTAGTACATCAAAACCTTTCCTCCAATTTGGTGTCTACTGAACGCGACCTCGATTTGTCCCGATTGTGGTAGTAGTTGTCTTTAATAGGTCTTGGCTACATACACAAGCATCCGAATGAGTCCTCCTTCACTGACATTGTCTGAAATGTTCCATCAAACACGTATCAACCTGTTCACTGGATCAACAACTTAGACATGCTCAAACCTCATGTTAATCTGTTCTCCTACGGGCAAATGTCAAAGAAAGAATGATAGAATTGGATCGTAATTCATAACCATAAAATGATATTGCATGAGTCTACTTTATAGACACATTAGATTAGCTAAAACATCTGACAAGTCTATTTGGGTTTCTGTGCTTACTTAATCACCATTATTGCCCAAACTTCCCTTACAACATGCTTTCTCATGACCTATATCGTATTCTACCAAACCTGTAGACCCCCAGTCATTGCGCTAACGCTAGTTAGCATTGGCTTGTGAATCTACCTCTAACGTCCTTCATACTGCACGCAGATACCTAAACATGGTATCCACAAGTTAATATGACTCTGGAAAAGTAGAAAAACGCCTGTATCACAGTATCCCTTTAAAGATGCTGTATTTGTTTTGCGCACATTGCAGCACAGCATGCCACACTCACCTGGGTCAAAACCTGTATGTACTAAATAATCATCAATGCTAATCACTAATCACTAATGGTGATGTGATTCAATAATGGAAAATCCTCCCACGTGTTTCTTTCTGTTGAATGGTACTCCTAAATTCTCGTATTCACATGTACATTTAAATTAGACTTGGGGGCTAGGCCTGTTTGCATTCCAATCGATGTCATTCATTCCAATGTTATTTCAATCCATTTAGGGGAAACAGCCTTATACAATAGTAGAACATGTATCTTTTGAACTTGTGTGACGCCCAATAAGCAAGTCTCACTTGTGGTTTGAGGGTTATCAGTCACCAATTGCCTACCTGAATGTTCCAGTTTGGCTAGTAGTTACTAGTTGGTATATCTGGTTGGTAAATCTGCTATGCTGTGGACAGTAGACACTCCTTAGTGGCAAATATCATAGACAAAAACATTGAGGTTGAAAATATAACTGTGTATTCCATTGAAATGCAAAATACTAACATTCTAAGGAATGTTTAATACAGTAAATGCTCATTTTTTGCCATAATGCCACAGACAATAGCCCTCTTCTGACTACAAACGGGGGTCTTTCAGCCAACCAGTTCGTTTTGGGAATCTATCATCCTACTGTTCTCACTGGTGGGCTGTAAAGGAATTACTGCATTGTGACTAGCTAGCCAACATTCAGCAAATGCTAATGCCAGCTACTTATATCTGTGCTTATCCAGAATGACTTTTCTTTCTACAAACGCTCAACTTCCCACTTCTGTACTGCGCTACTCACAGTAAGACTTGCTGTGCTATTTGAAAAAACTCCACATCCAAAGAGAATTAGCAGCATTTTGCATCAGGTAATGAAATAATGCTTTCCTTTTCCAGAGTAACAGAAAGGGCATATCTTTGAGTGATGTGTGACGTCCTATTCTGTGCATCTTCTGAGATGCAGTCTCTGAAGACAGTAACAAGAGATGTTGCAAACAAGCTGTGATGTAGAGAGAATTGAAATGAGGAAATACAGTGAAAGCTGCGAGAGAGTTACTTTCAAAGGTTTTTCACCGACATTAAATAAACTTCCACGGGGTTACATTGGGACAATGTGCCCCAGATCTTCCTGTCAGACCAATGGTTTTAACAATACTTTAACAAACGTTTGCTCTGAGAACGAGAGAGAGATTCTCAAACGCGAGGCACACCACAATGTATACTTATGTAATCCCACAACATTCACACGTTCCCACATGAATGACCATTTACACATCTGACAACTAATTTGTCTTTATCGGTCTTCCCAGCCGTACGACATGTCTCAGTATCCAATGACAATGGTAAATGAGGACTGTGGTAAGGGTTAGACATCCTCCTCAATGAACAGACAAGGTGCCTGTCAGTGGGATGCATAATGATTAGCCCACCTAAAGATAATCATTAACAGCCACTGCTGAATGCCTGATTGCAATTACCTCCCCTGTTGGTCGCTGCAATGCATAGCCAGCTGGTTACGTCCCAAATGGCACTCCATTCCCTATATGGTGCACTATGCAGGGAATAGGGTGCCGTTTTGGAAAGCAGACAATGTCTCTCTGGCGTGCGTTTGAGTTGAAGTCATTGTAAATTGGCATAGAGCAAAGGTCAGAGTCCTCAGGTAATCCGAAGAAATCAGCTTGTCTGTCCAAATGTTGGTTATTAGGTTATTAAATTATTGCATCTGAGCTCCTAGAATGTGCAGCTGTCCTTTTTCTTTTTCAAGTGTTCTACTCTGCTAGCAGCACGTCGCCTAAACAGGTGTGCGTTTCTTTCACCTTCAAATCAGAAGAAATCAAACACATTTACAATGTGTTGTAGAAAATGTAATAATTGCAATTATCACATCTGACCTCGCTGTAAGGTCCAATGAGAAATAGTCAGGGCAGTGTAGTGATGTAGGTTGAAATGTAGCTACTTCATGTGTCTGGTAAAGTACGCTGGCATAGGGGAGGCTCAAATGCTTTACCTGCAATTGATTCAAATGACTCATTGGCTCTTTAGCCTTCTGTTCATCATTATTTATAAATCACACTGAATCATACTGTAGAGATGAATCAAAATTGAACAGAGTAGCAATAATAGCTAAGTAAATAAGAACAACCTCAATTCCTTAACTCTTTGCTCCCAAAAAGCATGCATTCGTTGAGTAAAAACATAACAGTACAAACCCACGACAGCAGAGTGAACATACAGAGTTGTATTTCCTCCTTGAACAGAAGAGGCCCCAGGAGTCCTATGAGTAACAGGCTGCTAAGAGGCTTTTCTCCTAAGCACAAAGAGCTGTCTGTTAGGCCAGGGGGATCCGGGGATCCCTGGAGTCAACTGGGCTATCTTCAGGGGGTGTATGTGGGGGCTGAGGAGGGTGGTTGGTGAGTGGCTGAGACAAATGTGCTGTGGTGGTGTCGGCTGGTGTGCGGTGTGTGTTTCAAACGGTTTCTAACTGTTCAACAACATGCTTACCATGGCTGGGTCAAAGGTATATTCAGAGAGGAAGGCGTGACGCGAGAGGGATAACTGGGCCCAAAATCTGTCTTCTCCAGCAAGTGGCTTATTTTCTTTGTGTGTCTTATTTGATCGAATAGAAGTTCCATAATGCTTAGGTTGTTACGAGTGTACTGATATATGTAGGACACGTCACATCCTGGCAATTCTGAGAAAAAAACACTTTATATTGGAGTTGTGCCTGTTGCTCCACACGCATATCTGCCCCCTCCCTCATACGCTAGAATGGTCCCACCTGATCTTGCCTACTCCCGACTGCCTTCAATTGTTTCCCCAATACATTTTTATGAGCAGCCACTTGAGTATCTGGTCAATATAATGGATATTCTGTGGTATGTTAGAGGTAATAAACATTGGGACGGTTCAAAATGGCCAGTAAGAGAAGAGGCTTAAAGAACGGTTAAAGAGTTCAACCGCCTTTTCCATGCATTAAATTGTTTTCCACAGCTGTAGGCAATGGCTTATGGCCACTTAATTCCTTACACTTGTGGGAATTGGCCTATAGGGATAGGGCTAAATCGAAATGTTTCTTACAGAAGAAATGCATATGCATAACCATGGTAGCAATTGAGAGGGAACAGTTTGGAGATTATGGGGAAATTATTAGACTAAAGAGTTCACCTGACACAAGACTGAATTCAAACATTACAGTGTTGATTTTATGTGAATTTGACATTTTCTGTACTTTTCGCCGCACTTGTTGATGACAAAATCTGATAATACTCTGGATACGTTCAGTAACATGATAAGAATATTCCTGGAAAATGTTGGGTAGGTGCAACATAAAACAATAAAATGGCAAGGATATTGAGTGAGAGGTCTAACTGGTGTTTCCAAGCGGCCACACACCTCTCCAAAGGTTGCACAGTCCCTAAGTTATTTCAGTGCACTGTTACGACTCAAAGAAGAGTCTTCCACCACAAGGTGCTTTTTTGAGCTCTCACAACCTGTACTGTTGAGGAACTAGAGCAGGGTCCCTCATCAGGTGGTGATTTTATTTGGCCCCAAGTTTTCTGAGCAAAAAAATAATACACATGGGGGACAAAAAATACAGTAAAAACATTAAATCAAATCAAATATATTCAAAAAGCCTCTTCATCAGCAGATGTCACAAAGTGCTTGTAAAGAGACGCAGCCTAAAACCCCAAAACAGCAAGCAATGTAGATGTAGAAGCACGGTGGCTAAGAAAAACTCAGGCAGGATCCTAGGAAGAAACCTAGAGAGGAACTAGGCTCTGAGGGGTGGCCAGTCCTCCTCTGGTAGTACATGGCTATTAAGGCCAGATCTTTCTTCAAGATGTTCCTAACTTTCATAGATGACCAGCAGGGTCAAATACTAATCACAGTGGTTGTAGAGGGTGTAACAGGTCAGACCCTCAGGAGTAAATGTCAGTTGGCTTTTCATAGCTGAGCATTCAGAGGTCGAGACAGCAGGTGCGGTAAAGGGAGGGAGGGAGAGGGTCGTAAACAGCAGGTCTGGAACAAGGTAGCGCGTCTGGTGAACAGATCAGGGTTCCGTAGTCACAGGCAGAACAGCAGAAACTGGATCAGCAGCATGACCAGGAGGACGGGGACAGCCAAGAGTCATCAGGACAGGTAGTCGTAAACGTAATCATAAACGCTGACACTGTATATTACAGGAGTTTCATGATATGGAAATGTGAAGTGCACATTTGGACTCACGAGGGAATGGTTTGCTTGTATGACATCAAAGCGGTATTTAGTATAATTCTCAATGTCTCATCTTTGAAAATACATCCCCACTCAGACACATTTTTAATCTTTGCACTCCCTCACTGTTGTAATTTTGGAAGCTATAGTAATGTCTACATTTGTTTTTGCCACATTAAGGTGTCTGAAATAGAATTAAAGTCTACTGTTAAATGATATCATGTAAGCTAAAAATAAGAAATATATGAAAAAATTTCCTTAAAATATATTATTTTGAGATTACTAATGTTACTGTCCCCACAACAACAACAAAAATACTTAAATACAAATGATTTTTGTCCTTGAAACATTTAATTGAAATACTGTTGAATTCCATTCATTTCCATGGAAAACTACTTCTACTGGGGAGTGCCAATATGGCCGACCGGTGGTGTCAAAGCAACTCAATGGCCAATACATAGTACCAGCAATCCAGGATTTACTGTTTACTGTGTTCAAAAGTTTGGACTCACCTACTCGTTCAAGGGTTTTTCTTAATTTTTTTATATTTTCTTTGTACATTGTACAAAAGTAGTGAAGACATCAAAACTATGTAATAACACATATGGAATCATGTAGTAACCAAAAAAGCGTTAAACTAATCAAAATATATTTGATATATTCTTCAACGTAGCCACCCTTTGCTTTGATGGACTGTCGTATCTTTTTGCTTATTTGAGCTGTTCTTGCCATAAGGATTGGTCTTTTAACAAATAGGGCTGTCTTCTGTATACCACCACTACCTTGTCACCACACAACTGATTGGCTCAAAAGCATTAAGAAGGAAAGAAATTCCACAAATGAACTTTCAAGAAGGCACATCTGTTAATTGAAAAGCATTCCAGGTGACTACCTCATGAAACTCATTGAGAAAATGCCAAGAGTGTGCAAAGCTGTCATCAAGGCAAAGGATGGCTACTTTGAAGAATCTCAACTATAAAATATATTTTGATTTGTTTTACACTTTTTTTGGTAACTACAAGATTCCATGTGTTTTTTCATAGTTTTAATGTCTTTACTACTATTCTACAGTGTAGAAAATAGTAAAAAGTAAAGGAAAATCCTTGAATGAGTAGGTGTGTCCAAACAATTGATTGGTACTTTACATCATTGGCAAAAACCCATACAGCGCTGTGAAGTGCAGACCCTGAGGTCTGACGTCAAGTATAGTATGTTAGTATAAAGCCACTGTGTTCCAATTGAAGCGCTTTCAATGTCCAAATCTGCGATTTTCAACCCGCACACAGGTACGAGTGTAAAGGGCTACTGGAAGAAGATTTGAAGTATTCTAATATACTTCATTTGTACTCATCGGCTTAGTTATCCATCAGGCTCTTGTATCACGGCGCATATGTAAAACTCATTTAGGATATAATTCCAGTGTCTGGACTTTCTTCTTGGAAAAACAGAAGCCAAATAACATGAGTCCACAAAGCATCAGTGTTTTTTTGAGAACACACACCACACAGAGTACAGGGGTCGTTGACAGAGTAGAGGGGTCGTTGACAGTTATTTGGACCTGCTGACATTATGCTGCTCCAAATCCCCCTCTACAAATGATCTTCCATTTTTTTCTTCCTATTTGAATAGGGGGGCTTTAGGTTGTGCCAAGGAACCATTGTCAGTATCAAGGCCTAGTCTGCCCAGATGTTAGAGGTTCCTCATGAACCAACCACTGTTTAGAGAGTCATGATGGTGGAGTGAGGATTAGACCTGGGTTGAAATAGTACTTGAATGAATTTTAAATACTTCATCTGTGCTTGATTGAGCTTGTCTGGCTTAATGGCCCAATAAAATAGTCCTAAAATGGTCAACCCTGCCCATCTGGCACTCTAGGCAGAGTAGAGCAAACGCTCAAAGTATTTGAAAGATTTCAAATAGTAGTTGAACCCAGTTCTGATGAGGATTGGACACCTTGGTAGATTTTTTTATATACTACACTGGTTAGAACTGTCTCGCAATAGATTTTTTATTTTTGCGGTCTAGCCTCAAATTTGAATAGTGAATTCCTATTTCTGGCTCCCTACAACACTCCATCAAACTTGGGGCTGAAAGCTATATCTCAGACGGTAAGAAGTGGAGGTCTGGTGAAAGAGGAGGATATACTGTATACTGATCCGATAAAGTTAGTTACACAATCACACCAAAACTGGATAACCACTCAGTCAGTAGTGCTAAGAGGATTTAAAACGTAAAGACACTTCTATTGCCTCCTAGACCTATAACAAATCAGCTCCCATCTGATACGATTGGGAACAACTGTCACGACTTCCACCGAAGGTGGCTCCTCTCCCTGTTCGGGCGGCGCTCGGCGGTCGTTGTCACCGGTCTACTAGCTGCCACCAATTCCTTTTTCCTTTCTGTTAATTTTGTCTTGATTGTTGTCACCGGTTACTTATTTGGTGTTAATTATGGCCTATTTAAACTTCCAGGGCCCGCCTGCTTTTGTGCGGACTTTTTCTCACTGTCAGTGATGAAATTATTTTGCTTACGTATTTTGCTGTCTGTTATTTTCCCTGGTTTTGGGAAGATACAAGTGGGGCAAAAAAGTATTTAGTCAGCCACCAATTGTGAAAGTTCTCCCACTTAAAAAGATGAGAGAGGCCTTTAATTTTCATCATAGGTACACTTCAACTATGACAGACAAAATGAGAAAATAAATCCAGAAAATCACATTGTAGGATTTTTTATGAATTTATTTGCAAGTTATGGTGGAAAACAAGTATTTGGTCAATAACAAAAGTTTATCTCAATACTTTGTTATATACCCTTTGTTGGCAAGGACAGAGGTCAAACGTTTTCTGTAAGTCTTCACAAGGTTTTCACACACTGTTGCTGTTATTTTGGCCCATTCCTCCATGCAGATCTCCTCTAGAGCAGTGTTTTGGGGCTGTTGCTGGGCAACACAGTCTTTCAACTATCTCCAAAGATTTTCTATGGGGTTGAGATCTGGAGACTGGCTAGGCCACTCCAGGACCTTGAAATGCTTCTTACGAAGCCACTCCTTCGTTGCCCGGGCGGTGTGTTTGGGATCATTGTAAGACCCAGCCACGTTTCATCTTCAATGCCCTTGCTGATGGAAGGAGGCTTTCATTCAAAATCTCACGATACATTGCCCCATTCATTCTTTCCTTTACACGGATCAGTCGTCCTGGTCCCTTTGCAGAAAAACAGCCCCAAAGCATGATGTTTCCACCCCCATGCTTCACAGTAGGTATGGTGTTCTTTGGATGCAACTCAGCATTCTTTGTCCTCCAAACACAGATTTGAATATGTGTAAAATTATTCTACCGTACATATGAGGTCGGCCATCATTGGAAGAAAATCCATCCTGTGATACAGATACGTGGGAGTGATCTGGTTGGGAAAAGAGTGATTGGGAGCATACTTTGTGCTTCTTCCCATGGGAATGGCATCCCTGCTAAGTAGCTTCCCTACCTCTCCTTGCCCCAACCTGGGCTCGAACCAGGGACCCTCCGCACACGTAAACCACAGTCACTCACGAAGCATCGCTACCCATCGCGCCACAAAAGCCACGGCCCTTGCTGAGCAAGGGGAACAACTACTTCTAGGTCTCAGAGCGAGTGACACCACCGACTTAAACACTATTAGCGCGCACCACCGCTAACTAGCTAGCCATTTCACATCAGCCACATTAAGCACTGTCAAAACATTCAAAGACGTTTTTATGAGGAAGTGCAGACAGACGGTTTGGAACAGAGGATGATGGGTGCCCCATAATGACAGAACTAGGTTCACATACAATTTGAAATCTTTCAGATACATTTAGAGTTTGCTTTGGCCTGCCTGGAGTGCCAGATAGCTGGGGTTTGCAATTTTGAACTATTCTATTTGTTCCATTGTGCAAGGCAAGCTCAATCAAGCTCAGTCAAGTATTTGACATGATATAAAATAGTATTTGAACCTGTGTGACAATAATGAGACATTAATTCAGAGTCTGAATGAACACATTAATACAACTAGAGAAATTGAGCCAAAAGAGTGACGGGGACAGGGACAGGGGACAAAAACAGAACTAAAATGAAGACTTAATGAAGTAGATCGGTCAGCACCAGCACCAGCACTTGCGCTGTCGATGCTCCAGCCAGTGGTAATGGGGAGTCCTCCTGAAGTCTGACAGGATGTTTTTCGGTGTCAACTACCTTCTTCGACATGTCTGTGTGTGTGTGTCTCTCAAGGGCAGTTGGATATGCAAAAAAAAACACATTTCCATTTATCCTCACACACTTGTACAGGTTACACACTTGTGTCTCTGTCACATCTTGTCTGGTCTTGTTATGCAGGTGAATGAGGACCCAAAAGCGACTTGGCGAAAACAGAGTTTTTAATCCAGTAAAGTAACTTTACAATCAAAAGGCATAATTCTACTCGTAATGACGAGAACAGACTGGAGACTTGATCAAGAACTGCAGGTTGCCTCGGGAAGGCACTTGAACGTAGCAGACTCAGACACCTGCTCACCACGCAGCATCTGAGGGAAACACGACACGACAGGGCGATACATAGACACAGCACGGTGAACAATAGACAAGGATCCGACAGGGCAGGAACGGAAAACAAGGAGAGAAATAGGGACTCTAATCAGGGAAAAGGATCGGGAACAGGTGTGGGAAGACTAAATGATTGATTAGGGGAATAGGAACAGCTGGGAGCAGGAACGGAACGATAGAGAGAAGAGAGAGAGGAAGGGAGAGAGAAAAAGGGGAACGAACCTAAAAAGACCAGCAGGGGGAAAATGAACAGAGGGAAAAGCAAAATGACAAGACAATCTAAGACAAAACATGACAGTACCCCCCCACTCACCGAGCGCCTCCTGGCGCACTCGAGGAGGAATCCTGGCGGCAACGGAGGAAATCATCAATAAGTGAACGGTCCAGCACGTCCCGAGACGGAACCCAACTCCTCTCCTCAGGACCGTAACCCTCCCAATCCACTAAGTATTGGTGACCCCGTCCCCGAGAACGCATGTCCATGATCCTACGTACCTTGTAAATAGGTGCGCTCTCGACAAGGACGGGAGGGGGGGAGGGAAGACGAACGGGGGTGCGAAGAAAGGGCTTGACACAGGAGACATGGAAGACAGGATGGACGCGACGAAGATGTCGCGGAAGAAGCAGTCGCACAGCGACAGGATTGACGACCTGGGAGACACGGAACGGACCAATGAACCGCGGAGTCAACTTACGAGAAGCTGTCGTAAGAGGAAGGTTGCGAGTGGAAAGCCACACTCTCTGGCCGCAACAATATCTTGGACTCTTAATCCTGCGTTTATTGGCGGCTCTCACAGTCTGTGCCCTGTAACGGCAAAGTGCAGACCTCACCCTCCTCCAGGTGCGCTCACAACGTTGGACAAACGCTTGAGCGGAGGGAACGCTGGACTCGGCAAGCTGGGATGAGAACAGAGGAGGCTGGTAACCCAGACTACTCTGAAACGGAGATAACCCGGTAGCAGACGAAGGAAGCGAGTTGTGAGCGTATTCTGCCCAGGGGAGCTGTTCTGCCCAAGACGCAGGGTTTCTGAAAGAAAGGCTGCGTAGTATGCGACCAATCGTCTGATTGGCCCTCTCTGCTTGACCGTTAGACTGGGGATGAAATCCGGAAGAGAGACTGACGGACGCACCAATCAAACGACAGAACTCCCTCCAAAACTGTGACGTGAATTGCGGGCCTCTGTCTGAAACGGCGTCTAACGGGAGGCCATGAATTCTGAACACATTCTCGATGATGATTTGTGCCGTCTCCTTAGCGGAAGGAAGTTTAGCGAGGGGAATGAAATGTGCCGCCTTAGAGAACCTATCGACAACCGTAAGAATCACAGTCTTCCCCGCAGACAAAGGCAGACCGGTAATGAAGTCTAGGGCGATGTGAGACCATGGTCGAGAAGGAATGGGGAGCGGTCTGAGACGACCGGCAGGAGGAGAGTTACCCGACTTAGTCTGCGCGCAGTCCGAACAAGCAGCCACGAAACGGCGCATGTCACGCTCCTGAGTCGGCCACCAAAAGCGCTGGCGAATAGACGCAAGAGTGCCTCGAACACCGGGATGACCAGCTAACTTGGCAGAGTGAGCCCACTGAAGAACAGCCAGACGAGTGGAAACAGGAACGAAAAGGAGGTTACTAGGACAAGCGCGCGGCGACGCAGTGTGCGTGAGTGCTTGCTTAACCTGTCTTTCAATTCCCCAGACTGTCAACCCGACAACACGCCCATAAGGAAGAATCCCTCGGGATCAGTAGAAGCCACAGAAGAACTAAACAGACGGGATAAGGCATCAGGCTTGGTGTTTTTGCTACCCGGACGGTAAGAAATCACAAACTCGAAACGAGCGAAAAACAACGCCCAACGAGCTTGACGGGCATTAAGTCGTTTGGCAGAACGGATGTACTCAAGGTTCTTATGGTCTGTCCAAACGACAAAAGGAACGGTCGCCCCCTCCAACCACTGTCGCCATTCGCCTAGGGCTAAGCGGATGGCGAGCAGTTCGCGGTTACCCACATCATAGTTGCGCTCAGATGGCGACAGGCGATGAGAAAAATAAGCGCAAGGATGAACCTTATCGTCAGACTGGAAGCGCTGGGATAGAATGGCTCCCACGCCTACCTCTGAAGCGTCAACCTCGACAATGAATTGTCTAGTGACGTCAGGAGTAACGAGGATAGGAGCGGACGTAAACGTTCTTTTAGAAGATCAAAAGCTCCCTGGGCGGAACCGGACCACTTAAAACACGTCTTGACAGAAGTAAGAGCTGTGAGAGGGGCAGCAACTTGACCGAAATTACGAATGAAACGCCGATAGAAATTAGCGAAACCTAAAAAGCGCTGCAACTCCACACGTGACCTTGGAACGGGCCAATCACTGACAGCTTGGACCTTAGCGGAATCCATCTGAATGCCTTCAGCGGAAATAACGGAACCGAGAAAAGTAACGGAGGAGACATGAAAAGAGCACTTCTCAGCCTTCACGTAGAGACAATTCTCTAAAAGGCGCTGTAGAACACGTCGAACGTGCTGAACATGAATCTCGAGTGACGGTGAAAAAATCAGGATATCGTCAAGATAGACAAAAACAAAGATGTTCAGCATGTCTCTCAGAACATCATTAACTAATGCCTGAAAAACAGCTGGCGCATTGGCGAGACCAAACGGCAGAACCCGGTACTCAAAATGCCCTAACGGAGTGTTAAACGCCGTTTTCCACTCGTCCCCCTCTCTGATGCGCACGAGATGGTAAGCGTTACGAAGGTCCAACTTAGTAAAGCACCTGGCTCCCTGCAGAATCTCGAAGGCTGATGACATAAGGGGAAGCGGATAACGATTCTTAACCGTTATGTCATTCAGCCCTCGATAATCCACGCAGGGCGCAGAGTACCGTCCTTCTTCTTAACAAAAAGAACCCCGCCCCGGCCGGAGAGGAAGAAGGCACTATGGTACCGGCGTCAAGAGACACAGATAAATAATCCTCGAGAGCCTTACGTTAGGGAGCCGACAGAGAGTATAGTCTACCCCGAGGAGGAGTGGTCCCCGGAAGGAGATCAATACTACAATCATACGACCGGTGAGGAGGAAGGGAGTTGGCTCGGGACCGACTGAAGACCGTGCGCAGATCATGATATTCCTCCGGCACTCCTGTCAAATCGCCAGGTTCCTCCTGAGAAGTGGGGACAGAAGAAATAGGAGGGATGGCAGACATTAAACACTTCACATGACAAGAAACGTTCCAGGATAGGATAGAATTACTAGACCAATTAATAGAAGGATTATGACATACTAGCCAGGGATGACCCAAAACAACAGGTGTAAAAGGTGAACGAAAAATCAAAAAGAAATAGTCTCACTGTGGTTACCAGATACTGTGAGAGTTAAAGGTAGTGTCTCAAATCTGATACTGGGAAGATGACTACCATCTAAGGCAAACATGGGCGTAGGCTTGTCTAACTGTCTGAAAGGAATGTCATGTTTCCGAGCCCATGCTTCGTCCATGAAACAACCCTCAGCCCCAGAGTCAATCAAGGCACTGCATGTAGCACCCGAACCGGTCCAGCGTAGATGGACCGACATAGTAGTACAGGATCTAGATGAAGAGACCTGAGTAGTAGCGCTCACCAGTAGCCCTCCGCTTACTGATGAGCTCTGGCCTTTACTGGACATGAATTGACAAAATGTCCATCAAATCCGCAATAGAGGCACAGGCGGTTGGTGATCCTCCGTTCCCTCTCCTTGGTCGAGATGCGAATACCTCCCAGCTGCATGGGCTCAGTCTCTGAGCCAGAGGAGGGAGATGGTTGCGATGCGGAGCAGGGAAACACCGTTGACGCGAGCTCTCTTCCACGAGCTTGGTGACGAAGATCTACCCGTCGTTCTATGCGGATGGCGAGAGCAATCAAAGAGTCCACACTGGAAGGAACCTCCCGAGAGAGAATCTCATCTTTGACCACTGCGTGGAGTCCCTCCAGAAAACGAGCGAGCAGCGCCGGCTCGTTCCAGTCACTAGAGGCAGCAAGAGTGCGAAACTCTATAGAGTAATCCGTTATGGATCGATCACCTTGGCATAGGGAAGCCAGGGCCCTAGAAGCCTCCCTACCAAAAACTGAACGGTCAAAAACCCGAATCATCTCCTCTTTAAAGTTCTGGTAATTGTTAGAACAATCAGCCCTTGCCTCCCAGATAGCTGTGCCCCACTCTCGAGCCCGGCCAGTAAGGAGTGAAATGACGTAAGCAACCCGAGCTCTCTCGCTAGAGTATGTGTTGGGTTGGAGAGAGAACACAATATCACACTGGGTGAGAAAGGAGCGGCACTCCATGGGCTGCCCGGAGTAGCAAGGTGGGTTATTAACCCTAGGTTCCGGAGGCTCGGCAGGCCAGGAAGTAACAGGTGGCACGAGACGAAGACTCTGGAACTGTCCAGAGAGGTCGGAAACCTGAGCGGCCAGGTTCTCCACGGCATGGCGAGCAGCAGACAATTCCTGCTCGTGTCTGCCGAGCATGGCTCCTTGGATCTCGACGGCAGTGTTACGAGCATCTGTAGTCGCTGGGTCCATTCTTTGGTCGGATCCTTCTGTTATGCAGGTGAATGAGGACCCAAAAGCGACTTGGCGAAAACAGAGTTTTTAATCCAGTAAAGTAACTTTACAATCAAAAGGCATAATTCTACTCGTAATGACGAGAACAGACTGGAGACTTGATCAAGAACTGCAGGTTGCCTCGGGAAGGCACTTGAACGTAGCAGACTCAGACACCTGCTCACCACGCAGCATCTGAGGGAAACACGACACGACAGGGCGATACATCGACACAGCACGGTGAACAATAGACAAGGATCCGACAGGGCAGGAACGGAAAACAAGGAGAGAAATAGGGACTCTAATCAGGGAAAAGGATCGGGAACAGGTGTGGGAAGACTAAATGATTGATTAGGGGAATAGGAACAGCTGGGAGCAGGAACGGAACGATAGAGAGAAGAGAGAGAGGAAGGGAGAGAGAAAAAGGGGAACGAACCTAAAAAGACCAGCAGGGGGAAAATGAACAGAGGGAAAAGCAAAATGACAAGACAATCTAAGACAAAACATGACAGGTCTGGTCTGTCTCCACTGAATTGTGTGTGTGTGTGTGTTGTTGGTTTGAAGCTGTGTCTTTCTTCAGTCAGTCTTAAAAAGCTGCATATTGTTCTTTCCACAATGCATGGCCAGGACAGGAAAGGAGCCACAAAAGGCCAATACAATATGGGGTTCTAGATGAATTCTCTGATGGAATGAAGTTAGAAATCACATGATTGCAGTGTAATTATGTTGAATTGGAAATACATAAGATTAAACATTTTCATGAGTAATGTTTTTGTTGTCGTGTGTTTTGCCACATGGGAACACAGAAACATTCAAGAGTCAAATTGGATGTATTTACCATATTAACTTTAACCCAAAAAGGTTTTAACAACCTGTACCTTGAGCTAATATAACCAAAGTCCAGAGTCAACTGCGGACGCCCAATGCTGTCTGTGGTTCAGGGGGGGGTGGTCATGTTCTATAGTGCAGAAGATCAAATTCACTTGACCTCTGTAAGCCTGTTTATCTGTTGTTGTGGTGTCTGACCTGAAGCTGGCCTCATTGGATCTGAGGATCAAAGGTCTGAGGTGTTGGGGTGGAATTCCCAGCTCTCTACACTAATGAAGTTACAACGTTCCACATTTGTCATATTAGGCGTGATAACAATTTCCAAGCTGGTGGAAATAAAACTACATGTGAAGTGAACAATCAACAATCTCTTCAAAGTAAACTAAAATAACTGCTGTCTCTTCTCTGCAATCTATTACCACTCATGATACATAAAGTTAGCTGTCAAAAGCACTGAAGGTGTCAAAGCCTTGAAACAGCCTAGTCTTTGATTCCTAATATAGCCATGTAGGGTTTCTGGGCTCGAGAGAAGTAACATTTAAAAATGTAAAAAGATCAAATTCAATGAGGAGTTTGTTTTGTCAACTGCATTTTTTTTTTTTTTTTACAGTTGAAGCTTCCTGGCTGATGTTCCACTGTGTTTATTAATCTACACAGCTCAGTGGATTGATTATCAGGTTGTGTCCCAAATAGCAGCCTATTCCCGTTAGAGATCAATACTTTGGACCAGGACCCATGGGGCACTTTATTGGGAATAGGCTGCCATTTGGGACACAGCCTCTGTATAGAGTGGTAGAGGAGAGAGCATCTATCCCAGACAGAAATCAAACAGGACAGACAGAGGGTGTTGGGAGGTAACCCTACAAACATCAATGTGAAAGAGGGAGTTGAAAGGGGTAGGGAGGGAGAAGGGGGTGGGGGTGAGAGAGGCAGAGAGAGAGAGAGAGAGAGAGTGGGGGAGAGAGGAGTGGAGAGAGAGAGGAGGGAGGCAAAGAGGTGAGGGTGAGGAACTGGAAGAGGAGGTGGAGATAGGGGTCATGAGAGAGAGGGGGGAGGAGATGAGGGAGAGAGGAATGAGATTATACGGTAGAGATAAGAGGATGAGAGAGGGAAAGAGAGGGAGATTATGTGAAAAATAAAGTAAATGGGAGAGAGAAATAGAGTGAGTGGAATGAAAATACATAGGCAGGGGGAAGGTCACGTGGGGGGGGTCATGCTACTATTGATTTTCTGATTTTCATTACTTTGAGTTGTATCACAACATATCATTCCCTACTAACACAAATCTTCCATCATATTCCTGATATTCAATACAGCACTTTGGGGATGGGGACATCAAGATTTTAATCAAGTGGCACATTGTATAATGAGCACTTTAGATGTGACTGTAGTTGAATGCAAATCAGGCAGCCAATCAGATCTACTCCAGCTGTTCTTACCAGCTGTTCAGTGCATAAGTATACAGAGTAAGAGTGAGAGCAAGACAGACAGACAGACAGACAGACAGACAGACAGACAGACAGACAGACAGACAGACAGACAGACAGACAGACAGACAGACAGACAGACAGACAGACAGACAGACAGACAGACAGACAGACAGACAGACAGACAGACAGACAGACAGACAGACAGACAGACAGACAGACAGACAGACAGACAGACAGACAGACAGACAGACAGACAGACAGACAGACAGACAGACAGACAGACAGACAGACAGACAGACAGACAGACAGACAGACAGACAGACAGACAGACAGACAGACAGACAGAGCTAAATCCCATTCAACATTTTATCAACTGTTTAACTCCTATATCATCTCCACATTGAGTATAAATATGAATTTACAAATTATAAAACATTTATGGATGCATTACTGGCTATATTCAATACAGAAGGTCTTATCGCATATCATTTTGAGTTTTTGATTTTTAAATGTTAATGTTCATTTACCCAGGCAAGTCAGTTAACAACAAATTCTCATTTACAATGACGCCCTACCCCAGCCAAACCCAGAACAATTGTGTGCCGCCTCATAGGACTCCCAATCTTTGATGTGATACAGCCTGGACTGGAACCAGGGACTATGGTGACGCCTCTTGCGCTGAGATGCAGTGCCCTAGACATAGACGAGGGGAAGGCCAGGGGACTTTAATGCAGGGACACTTTAATCAGTTGCACATGTATCAGCATGTTAAATGTGCAACCAGAGGGAAAAAAATTCTAGACCACCTTTACTCCACACACAGAGACTAGTACAAAGCTCTCCCTCGCCCTCCATTTGGCAAATCTGACCATAATTCTATCCCCCTGATTCCTGCTTACAAGCTCAAATTAAAGCAGGAAGCACCAATGTCTATTAAAGTCTGTAAAAAAGTGGTCAGATGAAACAGATGCTATCTACAGGACTATTTTGCTAGCACAGACTGGAATATGTTCTGGGATTCTTCTGATGGCATTGAAGTGTACACCACATCAGTCACTGGCTTTATCAAGAAGTTCATCGAGGACGTTGTCCCCACAGAGACTGTACGTACATACCCCAACCAGAAGCCATAGATTGCAGGCAACATTCACACTGAGCTAAAGGGCAGAGCTGCCGCTTTCAAGGAGCGGGAATCTAACCCGGAAGCATATAAGAAATCCCGCTATGCCCTCCAACGAACCATCGAACAGGCAAAGCGTCAATACAGGACCAAGATCGAAACATACTACACAGTCTCCGATGCTCGTAGGATGTGGCAGGGCTTGCAAACTATTACAGACTACAAAGGGAAGCACAGCCGGGAGCTGCCCAGTGACATGAGCCTACCAGATGAGCTAAATAACTTCTATGCAAGTAACACTGAAACATGCATGAGAGCATCACCTCTCCGCAGCCAATGTGAGTAAGACCTTTAAACAGGTCAACATTCATAAGGCCACAGGGCCAGACAGATTACCAGGAAGTGTATTCCGAGCATGTGCCGACCAACTGGAAAGTGTCTTCTCTGACATTTCCCTGTCTGTAATACCAACATGTTTCAAGCAGACCGCCATAGTCCCTGTTCCCAAGAACACTAAGGTAACCTGTCTACATGACTACCAAGCCATAGCACTCACATCTGTAGCCATGTAGCCATGAAATGCTGGCTCACATCAATGCCATTATCCCAGAAACCCTAAACCCACTTCAATTTGCATAACACACCAACAGATCCATCTCTATTGCACACCACACTGCCCTTTTTTGAACCTTTATTTAACTAGGCAAGTCAGTTAAGAACAAATCCTTATTTACAATGACAGCCTAGGAACAGTGGGTTAACTGCCTTGTTCAGGGGTAGAACAACACATTCTTTACATTGTCAGCTCAGGGATTCAAACTAGTAACCTTTCAATTACTGGCCCAATGCTCTAACCACTAGGCTACCTGCCGCCACCTTTCACACCTCGACAAAAGGAACACCTATGTGAGCTAAGGACCCTGGGAGTAAACACCTCCCTCTGCAACTGGATCCTGGACTTCCTGACCGGCCGCCCCCGGTGGTAAGGGTAGGTAACAACACATCCGCCACGCTGATCCTCAACACAGGGGCCCCTCAGGGGTGCGTGCTCAGTCACCTCCTGTACTCCCTGTTCACTTATGACTGCACGGCCAGGCACGACACCAACACCATCTTTAAGTTTGCTGATGACATAATGGTGGTAGGCCTGATCACCGACAATGATGAGACAGCCTATAGGGAGGAGGTCAGAGACCTGACCATGTGGTGCAAGGACAACAACCTCTCCCTCAACGTGATCAAGACAAAGGAGATGATTGTGGACTACAGGAAAAGAAGGACCGAGCACACCCCCATTCTCATTGATGGGGCTGTAGTGGAGCAGGTTGAGAGCTTCAAGTTCCTTAGCGTCCACATCACCAACAAACTAACATGGTCCAAGCACACCAAGACAGTCGTGAAGAGGGCATGACTAAACATATTCCCCCTCAGTAGATTGAAAAGATTTGGCATGGGTCCTCAGATCCTCAATAGGTTTTACAGCTGCACCATCGAGAGCATCCTGACGGGTTGCATCACTGCCTGGTATGGCAACTGCTCGGCCCATCCTCCCGCAAGGCACTACAGAGGGTAGTGCGTATGGCCCAGTACATCACCGGGACCAAGCTTCCTGCCATCCAGGACCTCTATTTATTTCATTTAATTTTACCTTTATTTAACCAGGCAAGTCAGTTAAGAACACATTCTTATTTTCAATGACGGCCTAGGAACAGTGGGTTAACTGCCTGTTCAGGGGCAGAACGACAGATTTGTACCTTGTCACCTTGTCAGTACCTATAGCAGGCAGTGTCAGAGGAAGGCCCTAAAAATGGTCAAAGACTCCAGCCACCCTAGTCATAGACTGTTCTCTCTGCTACCGCACGGCAAGCCGTACCGGAGCACCAAGTCTAGGTCCCAGAGGCTTCTAAACAGCTTCTTCCCCCAAGCCATAAGGCTCCTGAACAGCTAATCAAATGGCTACCCTGACTATTTGCATTGCCCCCCCCCCCTTCTACATTGCCGCTACTCTCTGTTGTTATCTATGCATAGTCACTTTAATAACTTTACCTACATGTACATATTTCCTCGACACCGGAGCCCCCAGACATTGACTCTGTACCGGTTGCTCCTCCATATAGAGCCCCGCTATTGTTATTTAAGGCTGCTCTTTAATCATTTTGTTATTCTTATCTCTTACTTTTTTTGTATTTTCTTAAAACTGCATTGTTAGTTAAGGGCTTGTAAGTAAGCATCTCACTGTAAGGTCTACACCTGTTGTATTTGGCGCATGTGACAAAAACAATTTGATTTGATTAGTCCACTGCGCCACTCGGGACCCCAGTTTGGTTTGTGATTAATGTTGCTGCTGCTCTAATGCTGCCAATAATTGCTAATCAAAGCTTTCGTCAAATGCTTGAGACAGGCTTTGCTTTTTGCTTTGCTTGTGCATATTCATGTGGTTACTGCATATTCACGTGTTACATCTTGCTAAACTAAAAATTAGTATTGGGCTCAGATTCATTGCAACACCGTCTCTGGTCCAGAGGAGGCTGGTGGGAGTGTAGTGGGCAATAATATTTGACATGTGTATATACAGTATACTGTATATGATATTATAAATACCTCACATGTGACTTGTAATAAGCAATTAGCCTATTGAAATGTTTATCTGACTCCATAAAGATAAGTAAAATATGCATGCAAACATTAGGCAATGAGTTGACATTGACTAGTAAGAATTAGTCTGAGAATGGTCTATATCAAAGGCGGATATTTAATTAACATGGTACAATTCATGGATTCACATACAAGGCATGAAGCTTAAGTCACAAGTATTAACAAGCATTACAAAGCATACTTCTAGGCAAATAGATCCTCAGGTTAACTTAGAAGACAAAGCATGAACAAAGAGAGTCTTACTAGGCCAGAGGCTTAGGAGCCTAGGAAATGAAAATTGATCGTACAACCTTCCTCCGTGGACTGAATACAGAACACGAGAGAGAACGAAGGCATTCAATTCCGTTCATAACATCTGTAACCTTTCAACACAAAACCAATCACCTTTGACCAGTCAAACAATACCAAGTTTGCAGTGTAACCAAGGTCCAATCTCCACAGGATGTCATAGCATCTAATAGCTTGTGTGGGGGATGAGACCAATGGAAATCAGACAGCATGCCTGAGAGGACAATAGAACCTCGTTGAGCGTAATTTAGACTTCACCCTGTCCAGATACAAGTTACCACAGAGATCATACATCCATATAGACAGCATCAGAGTTATCCCCAGAGAACAAGTTTCAGAGATACCAAGCATGGATACTATATCCATGCCTCTATCACTCATTCAATAGTCAGTCCTTTGGATACTGTAACCAAGATACATTTTGTTCTCCTCAGAGGACGGAAGGGCTGACTAGTCCTTTGGCATTGTCCTTTGTTCCTGGATCATTTGCCATGCAGCCCCAGGTGACAGAGAACACATACGCCTACAGGAGGAGCTACAGGAGGAGCTACAGGAGGAGCTACAGGAGGACAGGCTCATTGTAATGGCTGAAATGGAACAAATTGAACGGTATCAAACATCCACATGAGCCCATCCTCCTATAGCCCCTCCCACCAGCCTCCTCTGGTCTGGTCCTGACTGTTTATCCACTGTATGGTCACGTTACATGATGGGAGATGCTCTTCAAACCCAACCCTACTACAGTGATGACACGTCTGCCATTCAGTCACACGTAGCCATGTTCTATTCAAATCTGGACAACCCCTCATTATGGCATTCTGCTATACCTTGGTTTGGCCTTTCAAAATGGTGGGAGTGTCATGAGCTAGGAGTCAAAAGGTCACAGTGAAGTCACCGACAGTGCCACGTTCAGTAGCCAAACATTGTTAAACATTGCAGATAGAAAGGCCATGAATAGAGCAAACATTCTTCTTTATTCTACATCTCAGAGAGGCATGCTTGTTCTACATTGCATATTTCTATCTGAATGTTCCAAAACATTAAGTCCTGCTAAACGTGCCCCCAGATTACAGTCTAAACAGAGTGGCAAGTCAGATCTCAAATATATCACACCCAAGGCCTAGAGTGTGTGACTAATACTGACTAATTAGCCCATCCCAAGTCAAACAGAAACATGCCTTCCAAGGACATGTATCTGCACGACTGTCACCACAATTAGGTTGTAATTATAAATTACCATCATTGTGATCTAATCAATATGCGTCTTATTAAAGAATTAGGCACATTTTTCCTCTCTGCATGCTACATTTCTGCATTAATATTGTTATGCAGCACCATATCCCCCACTATGTAATGAGCACAAATATGACAGACTAAATGAGGCGAAGAACTTCAAATCGAATTTTATTTATCACATGCGCAGAATACATGTGTAGACCTTACAGTGAATTGCTTACTTACAAGCCCTTAACCAACAATGCAGTTTTAAGAAAATACCTAAAAAAAATAGTAAGAGATAAGAATAACAAATAATTAAAGAGCAGCAGTAAGTAACAATATCGGGCTATCGGTACAGAGTCAATGTGCAGGGGCACCGGTGTCGAAGTAATTGGGGTAAAATGTACATGTAGGTAGAGTTAATAAAGTGACTAGGTTGTGTCATCAGCAAACTTAATGATGGTGTTGGAGTCGTGCCTGGTCGTGCAGTCATGAGTGAACAGGAGGTAGAGGGGACTGTGCACGCATCCCTGATCAACGTGGCGGATGTGTTGTGACCTACCCTTATCACCTGGGGTGGCCCGTTAGGAAGTCAAGAATCTAGTTGCAGAGGGAGGTGTTAACTCCCAGGGTCCTTAGCTTAGTGATGAGCTTTTAGGACACTATGGTGTTGAACGCTGGGCTGTAGTCAATGAATAGAATTCTCACATAGCTGTTCCTTTTGTCCAGGTGTGAAAGGGCAGTGTGAAGTGCAATAGCGATTGCATCATCTGTGGATCTGTTATGCAAATTGGAGTGGGTCTAGGGTCTCTGGGATAATGGTGTTAATGTGAGGCCTGACCAGTCTTTCAAATCAATTCATAACTACAGACGTGAGTGCTACGGGTCGGTAGTAATTTAGGCAGGTTACCTTAGTGTTCTTGGGCACAGGGACTATGGTGGTCTGCTTGAAACATGTTGGTATTACAGACTCAGACAGGGAGAGGTTGAAAATGTCAGTGAAGACACTTGCCAGGTTGTCACCTCATGCTCGGAGTACGCGTCCTGGTAATGCATCTGGCCCTGCGGCCTTGTGAATGCTGACCTGTTTAAAGGTCTTACTCACATCAGCTGCGGAGAGCGTGATCACACAGTCATCCGGAAGAGGTGATGCTCTCATGATGCATGTCTCAGTGTTACTTTCCTCCAAGCGAGCAGATAAGTTATTTAGCTCGTCTGGTAGGCTCGTGTCACTGGGCGGCTCTCGGTTCCGCTTCACTTTGTAGTATGTAGTAGTTTGCAGGCCCTGCCAGATGCGACGAACATCAGAGCCGTTGTAGTACGATTTGATCTTAGTCCTGTATTGACGCTTTGCCTGTTTGATGGTTCGTCTGAGGGAATAGCGGGATTTCTTATATTCTTCCGGGTTAGAGTCCTGCACCTTGAAGGCGGCAGCTCTACCCTTTAGCTCAGTGCAAATGTTGCCTGTAATCCATGGCTTCTGGTTGGGGTATGTACGTACCGTCACTGTGGGAATGACATCCTCGATGCACTTTGCACTTATTGATACGCCAGTGACTGATATGTTGTACTCCTCAGTGCCATCGGAAGAATCCAGGAACATATTCCAGTCTGTGCTAGTAAGGCAGTCCTGTAGTTTAGCATCTGCTTCATCTGACCACCTTTTTATATCCCGAGACACTTGTGCTTCCCGCTTTAATTTTAGCTTGTAAACAGGAATGAGGAGGATAGAATTATGGTCAGATTTGTCAAATGGAGGGTGAGGGAGAGCTTTGTACTAGTCTCTGTGTGTGGAGTAAAGTTGGTCAATAATTTTTTCCCCTCTGGTTGCACATTTAACATGCTAATAGAAATGAGGTAAAACTGATTTAAGTAAGCTAACAGGATGGAAGGCATGGTGTTAGATCCTTTTTATGTCTCTATTTTGGTTTGGTCAGGGTGTGAGTTGGGGTGGGCATTCTATGTTTTTGTGTTCTATGTTTTCTATTTCTGTGTGTTTGGCCGGGTGTGGTTCTCAATCAGAGGCAGCTGTCTATCGTTGTCTCTGATTGAGAACCATACTTAGGTAGCCTTTTCCCCACCTGTGTCTTGCGGGTAGTTATTTTCTCTTTAGTGTTTTCCTTCTCCAGCAAATAACGGGGATCTGGGCCTGGTTGGATCATGTTAATGAAGTAATAAATATACTTAACAATTCTCCATAGTTTACCTTGTAAAAACCATAGGGGAAGAATGATATTTTGCATTTTCAATGTCCTTTGATTGGGAATGTCTGTAGTACTTGGGAATGACCCACTCTAAAATCTGATAAATGTCTCAGAAAAGTTTATTGTGTGTGGAATGCACCACAATAGACTTGGGGTTAGTACGTTCTCAGAGTGGTGGGCATTTGTATATTGAGCTTCCCATAACTTTCCACAATGGAAATTGTCGTAAACTTCAGACAAAGCATTTCTGTTCCAAACCAGAGGCTCCCATTGTTAGTCTAGCTTGTATTGCAACAGGTTAACGATACAATAACATGTTCTGATGAGTGATGGGAAAGTGCTCAACTGGGGCTTATTTTACAGTAGAGATGCATTAAACATTTGGGACATTTTCCCAACACTTGTGGGCGTCACAGTTGAGAGTTCTCCAGTTATGTATGAGGAGTAATCTAATTGGTCTGAAATATTTGGCGTGGCTGTGAAGTTGACTGGCATTAGCAAATCGCAGTGTGGTTAAACTTGACATTCACTAAGTATTTTTCCCGAGGAAGAAACAAGATATTCACGGTAAAGGACCACCCTTATTAAGTTTTCCACACAGGTTCATACATCTCCCAACATGCACTCCTTCATGTCTGGGAATGCGAAATGGTAGGCTGACGGTGGATCTGATTTGCTATGGGGGCAACAGATCCAAAAGCATTAGCCAAACCAAGAGATAAAGTATACAATTTGTTGAGCTAGGCATTAACACTAATACTTTGTTTAGATGTTGAAAATAATCCATCCGAAGTACATTTTCAACCACTCTCAATATTCTCTCAATGCCAGGAAAACAATGCCTCGTTGATATAGCACAGCGCATAGTATAATGACAGTTATCTTGTTAAATGACTTTTAAATTGACTTGGGATTCTTGTTTGAGACGTCTATATCTGTGCCTTCCTTCCTGTTTGCAGGGGCCCCTGCCTTTGCTGTACGGACCCCCTTTGATCCCCCTACTACACTAACCCATATCCTGTGTCCTGAGTGTCGCATGGTGACAGTTCCCCAGATACCACATGATATTGGTATCCCAAGCCTGGTGGCATAGGCCCAATACAGTGTCTAATTTGTTAATGGATCTCCATTGGAAGCTCTCTTTCTCAGACGCATGTCGGTGTAATTATTTGCTCTGGAGGGAAGTAATTGGGGCCAAGCTACTTGAATGAATAAATCATTGTTTTGGACTTGTGTGATCTTTTTGACTCGGCGATAGTTAGGCCCCCTGTGTTTGTTTCCCATGCGTATCTCTCCCTTCGGATGTAGTTGAGACAAGAGCATGACTCGCCCCGTTGTGGGATTATTCCGTGTGAAACTGGAACAGAAATGCCAGAGGAAATTGTGTATCAATTGTGAATTATTATGACATTTAGTACAAAGATATGTCTTTTGGAGGAAGGATCTTTGACATAGCCTTGGCATTTTTCTATACAAAATTAGTATGGAGACAGAAGTGATCTATCTATGTTTGTATATCCCTGAAAATGTGGCCTTACCAAGGCCTCTTATAATAATATAGAATTACTATGCCAAACAGGTCCGTTTTATGACTTTTAGCTGACTCCCTTAGCTTCCAAAACAATTCTAACATCTCTCTGTGATCTGGCGGACTGCATGACGTGAATAGGAAATACAGTACATAGTACAACAGCCATGACATGACTGAAGGGAGCTGATTATTAGCAGATAGCCTATTCAATCACCTGGTTAGAATATGGTTCATTAAGGTGCTGAGAAAAAAGTGGTTCTCTGAACTTTCCTGACGCTATTGTTGGGGCCTCTTTACGCTGCACTACTTTGAGGACACAAACTAGGTCCAGGAAAGATACGTGTGTGTTGTAAACAGACAAATCTAGATTCAAATATCTCTTTAAGGGATGTCCTCCGGAGGTAGTGTGGGAGACATCTACACCACATAACCACATACCTCTGAGTGGTACAGTGTAAAGACAAGGCTCTTACACACCACATGTCCCTGCAAGAATTACATGAATTACCTTAAAGGTGCAATACGCAGATCTCACTCCTGCCATTTCCTGGTTGCTAAAATTCTAATAGCTTATGTGACAAAACAAGCAATGGATAGTGTAGGGAATCATTGTACCATCTAAACCGCTGTGAAATATATTTTCAATAACCAAAAATATTGTATTTCATCTGTTTGTAGCTGGTGTACAAAATCAAAAGTTAGAGACAAAAACAAAACTTAAGAACGCGAAGCACAGAAATAGAGCACATAGAACATATCTACCACTTCTTCGGCTTGATTTCAATGATAATGACAGATCTATAACTCACGTTTCTATGTGATTTTGGTAGCGTCAGTAGACACATTTTTTTCTCTGCTAGCCAAATTGAAAATGGAAGGCTTTTAAAATATCCACACATTTGTGAATCATTGAGTTAATAAAAGGTGCAATACTATGCACAACATGGTTTAGATGAGAAGCTCAATTCATAGTTTGTATTTATATACTTATTTTGTTATATATATATATATATATATATATATATATATATATATATATATATACGCTGCACTCACACATTTACATTTTAGCATTTTATTCAGTTAGCAGACGATCTTATCCTGAGAGACTTACAGTTATTGCGTTCATCTTAAGATAGAAAGGTGGGACAACCACATATCACAGCTATAGAAAGTACATTTTTCTCAATATCTAAGGCTAGTGTAAACAGAAAATGAGCAAATCTGATGTTGAAGATGCTGTAGATCTCACTAGACATATTTTACTAATGTAAATCCACCCTTAGTCCAAGGAGTAAATTAAGGGAAAACGAACTAACCATATTCAACACCTTGACTGTCTGTAAATACCGAATTCAATCTTTAAAAATGTATTTAGATTCAACAGGCTTTTTTACACTAACAAAATATATGATGTAAAAACCTGCACTTTCTTCGACATCAGATTTGCCACTTTTCTGTTGACACTGTCCTGTCATTAAGAGTTGATCAAATGTGCACCCTGTGATTCATTGGGTTGACACACCTCTGTTGAAGGTGAACAGTAAACTGTTGAACCCCATGCTGTGTCAAAGAGAGCCCTTGTCTTTGCATTGTTTGCACTAGCAACCAACGCCATGTTTAGCGGAGTCAGTATTTAGAGAGATAGACTTGACGTGCTGAATGTTCATGTGAAAGAGACAGTCTTAGAATCTTTTGTCACAAAGGTGCTAAAGGAATATGAGCATGTGGAGAGAAAGTAAGCTTTTAATCCCTGCCTTGGAAATACAAAATACCCAAAAACTGTACATGGGTGGTGTACCATGCCCTTCTCTCAGGAATTCCGATGCATAGAAGGGGTTATTAGCAAATCAACCTGAGGAACCTGTTCTTGTTTCTTGAAATCCTCCAATTACTTTATGAGCCACTAGGTCTAGTCATTCTGTTTCCCTGAAGGGGATAGTCAAAGAATAGCCAGTGGCGACAAAGTTAAGATTCATTGACAGGAAATGATGATGGTACTTTGTCTGTTTCTAATTGAATATGGTCAAACAGAGGTCACACTGTCATTCAAAAAGGCTTTCTGGGGTGGTACGTTTGGCTTTGTTAAGTCTTGACAAGTGTGCTAAAGGCCTAAGAAGCCGAGATAAGGCAAAGTAAACCAAATAAAGCTGCTTTGCTTTTAGTCATGGAAATTTGTTGGATGGTCAAGAGTATGCTCAATTTCCCCCTCGCTTAACACCAGTACAGTGTGATCTCAGACAATATGGTGTGAGGCTGAAGAAAGAGAAAGAGCTATCATAAAAGTGGTAAACAGTATGTGACCAATACTTTAGACACCCAAACATATAGCACAAAAGGCATTTTCTATGCTGCGGCTAAACACAAATCATTGTGGTATTAACTGAGATGTACTGTAATTCCTCCCAATCCTTATGCAGTGATTAATACCAATTCAATGCATTTCCTATTTCAGTTTTTAACGGTGATTCTTCACTAATCCCTTCACCTCCAATGTTAAGGAAAACATGTCATTTGAACCAATGTGAAATTATATTAAACCCCTTGAAAGGGTATTTGTATTTATCTTGCATGCTGCCCATCATCAGAATTATCTGTGACTCACAGAGGCGTATGTGACCACAATGGCTGTCTTTAACGCTAAAATGAAGTTAGAAGTGATATTGTATGCAGTTAAATAGAGTAGATCATTGTAGTCTCACGAGAAAAAAGACGTGAGAGGTGATATGGGTTAGCTGCAGTGTTAAATAGAACAGATGGGGACGTCATTTACTGTGTGGGAACTGGAATGTAGTGGGGCTGCTCATCGTGCCACAAGGGCCTCCGCTTTCCAATAAATACATGTACACTCCGGTCTTGAAATTCAATTATCTCCCTTAGCATCCAACAAGCCAGCGTGATGAATTAAAATGTCCATAAAACATACTGTGAGTAGCACTCATTTTGTGTTTCTGTCTTCTCTCTGACGGACATGAGTTTTTATTGACTTGATCCGACTATAATATTGTGTGATGAATACTCCCAAGGTTTAGTCATAGTAAAATGATGCTTCGTTCAGGAGAAGTTAAGTCGTTACTAAAAGTGTAATCCCAAATGGTTTTCCTTCCCATTAATAGTTCCAACAGGTTTTAAAAAGAAAGTGGCCTACCATTTCCAGGATTTAGGATATGAATCGCCCTCTTCGAGTTGTGTTTTTTCAAGTAATCTAAAGGGTGGAGATTAAAAGACAAAGGCCTAGATTTAATCAGATCTAGTGTTAACCGGCGATAGCCGACACCCACATAGCTGATGTTTTGGCGGTGTCGTATGTGCAACTGCATTGGAGCTGCCAAATCTGTGAGCAGCTGCTCAGTCACCAAGCCACACCCATCCCACTTGCGTTAGAAGTTCAGAATGAGAAAGTGTAGGCTATATAGAAATAATGAAGCTCAAACTGGACATCATTAAACAAAATAATGAGGATTTCTATCTGCCTAATCGAGGTGTAGATTACTATATATCACAGTGTTCGAATTTGTGAACAAGGCTGCATGGGATTTCTCTTAATGCGACTCTATGCAGCCATTGGCAATGTCCACTTTAGGTATAATGTCGGGAGCCTCTTGTAGATTTGACAGATCTAACGCAGTTCCACCTCCGACACAGCCAAAACAACCATTATGCGGGTGTCAGCTCGGATCTGATGGAATCTAGCTCTAACTGGGTACAATTATCTATGGTACATTGGTCAAATTGCCACATGTTGGAACTTCACTAGTCTGACAAAAATGGAGCAAGACTGCCTCATCATAAAAATCTGCATATAATCGCTTCTGTGGTTTTAATAAATAATCCAACAATTTTCTCCACTAATTGCATGCTACCACAAAATGGTCATTGTGTGAACCAGTGTGTGTGTGTGTGTGTGTGTGTGAGAAGGAAACTGAGAAAGAAGACCATCACAATATATTATTTATTTTACCCAACAAACCTTTCAACAACACCAATAAAAACAATAAATGACAGCGTTAAAAAGTAAGCAACATGAAACAATACTCACAGGTAATGTGAATCGACACAGAAAGTGGAGCTTAAAAGCTATATCATCTTTGTACAGAAATAAATGGCATTACTTTTGTACTTGAATTTTGTTAGTTACCAGTCATTAACTAGTTGACTGGTTCAACAGTAAGTTATAAACTGTGATCGACAAATACTATCTCGTAACTAAATTAACTGAGTGTTGTGAATGTCAAGAATTCCACTTTGTAAATGGTTTGCAATTCATCTCTTGTGGTATAACAAAACAAAAAGAGTAAAATAATGACCTTGTTGGCATGGCAATTCGACTGCCACCTGTCTAAATAAAAAAGCCAGCAAGAACATTGTATCTGTCCAATGTTAAATATGTAAGCATATAACTGTAAAAATGTATGTTTAATTTTCATTTTACTAGCTTCCATATTAGGTACATGAGCTAAAATACAGCGATTTGGCATGTTCACAAATTGCACTTGAATGATACAGCCTCTATTTGAGGGAAAACAGTATTTCTGCCGCACTAAACCAGTCCAGTCGATGTCTCCGCACGGAACCCGCTAACGCTCCAAATGACCACAAATTCCTTATCTACTACATTAACTTAGTTCAGATGGATGAGCGGCTAACCAAAGACATGGTATCTAAGTGAAAAAGAAAAGAAGAGACTAAGGTATCAAGACTCTTTGGAGTACAGTCGGAGTGCACTGAATGAACCTTTTGTGAAAAACACATCACATTTTTGCCAATTCAGTCGTGCTGTTCTAACAACAAAACAAACAACAAAATACTTCTAAAAGGTTAGATTTGTATGTAAGATTCCCCGTCAGAGTCGCCTCAACGCTTCTGGAGGATTCAAGGGGAGGGTCTTGGTAAGAGCACTCGAACGCAACACCAAAGATGATGAGGATGAGAGTGCATTAATTTATTTTAAAAAAAAAATGTGTTCCAGACCTGTTGATCGTGGTTGCAGTTCATATTGTTGGCTGCAGATAAATTGCACCATTGTTGAATTCTCAATGATGTTTAAAGCTCTTCCGAACTGGCGACAAGTGGCTAAGGTTTAGTGAGGTGGAAATGCATCAAAAGACAAAAAAAGAATTTGGTTTTATGATACAAAATAGCACAACTGAGTATTTGCCCCTTGTAAACCCACTTAAATGGGTTTACAAGGGGCGGCAGGTAGCCTAGTGGTTAGAGCGTTGAACAAATTCCTGAACAAGGCAGTTCCTGAACAATCACTGTTCCCCGGTAGGCCGTCATTGTAAATAAGAATTTGTTCTTAACTGACTTGCCTATTAAATAAAGGTCAACTTAAATGTCACTGTAGAATACTTAGCAGCAGGAAAATAACAGATCATCAAGGGAAACATCCATGTGCTATATTTCCCACAGCGAGCTCAATGAACCAGACAACATATGAAACATTTGTAATGAACTATTACCATGCCAACTCATTGATAACGCTTGATGGCACTATTGATAGCACTATCCAAAGCAATAGTACTCATCGGAATCCACTCTGACTTGCATGGGTGGCTTGCTGAAAGTCTTGTCCTCTATGATGGGTATATCTGAGAAGAGATTAAGATCCGTTGGAGAAGGGTGGACTGGAAGGTCCTCGGCTAACTCCTCCAACGTATCCAGATAGCTGCCCACTGATATCCCGTCCAATCCGTCACTGTTTCCGTCCTGCAGACTGGTGAAGCTGCCGCGTGGAGAGGTGTCGTCCTCGCTGTCCGTCAGGCTGTACAGGCTGCCGGTCAGGCTGCTTTCACGACTGGCTAGGCCCCCCTTGTCCTCCATCACCCATTTGATGGATTCGATGCCCTCGTTGATTGACATCAGCTGCTGCATCAGCTTGACATCGATGGCACGGAGGTGGGCCTGCGTTTGGTGTTAGAAGGAGATTCATTTTTAGGACTTTATTATAGATTTTTACTGGCAACATTTACACACAATATCACACTTCCAACATTTAGGCCCACAATCTTATTTGTTTTCTAAATTCACTGCTTTCCTATTCCATTCTTGTGAGAAGAACATCACCAGCATGTATTTTGAGTTGGCAAAGTAATGCTGAAAAGCAAATTGTCCCTTGGGGATTGTAAAGACACCACTCTACTCTTTGGCATGTGGACAAGGACAAAGGTAAAACAAAAAAGCATGCCACAGGAAATCACTCCGTCCTTGGCATGTACAGCATGGTATGTGAGGGCATAGCAGGACATTCTCGCCCTGACACCCATACAGTACCACCATTGATTTATCACTTCACAATAAGATTTTCCCTGGCTACTAGTGACACATAGACAGCCGTTTACACCAATGGACAGTCAGTAGCAGCAGTCTCGAGCCAAAAAAGCATTATGCCAGATGGTGGTTGACAAGGCTGATACAATGGCCCGGACAGCTGGCTGGCTATAAAACAGTGCCATTTTTGGGAGTGGATCGTGACTAGCTCATAATGCTGCCAGTGTTTGCTTACGGATATAACCTGTCCTTTATGTGTGCACAGACGCCCAGCCGGAGCATAGTGGCATTTTACAGAAGCATTAGCAGTGTCAATTAAAGTTGGCTTGAATGGGGTGGTGAATCACAAGATGGGTATAGCTAATGTAATTTACTGCAGCCTGTTTGTTAGTCATTGAAATTGAACTTCATTGATTTAGTATCTAACAATACTTACTTATGATATATGTTTAAGATATTTTCTGAACTCTGTTTAAAACGAGTTACATTATTCTGGACTTTTGTCTAAAACTGGAGTTACAGGTCAAACCCTATACAGATTTGACTAACTGTTGATCCCTCCATGTATATTGTAGAGTGAACCAGTCGGTTAGCCAAATGGCCAAGAGAAAAGCAGCCTAATTGGATTGAAGAAGTGACAGCAGAGCAAAAGCCTTAGATGGCCCAAATGTGCCATTCACTATAGTAGGGTCCTAGGGAGCACAGCGGATTATACTTGTTTTAAATGTAATTAAACCGAATGGAATAATACTGGTATTTTTCTGCTTTACTCCCAAGAGAGCATGGTGGATGTATTTCAGTCATTGTCATCAATATCATTTTTGACTGTCCAGTCAGAAGACAAAGACTAGCTGTCCTACATCACGATATGCCTTTGTGTCCGGCAAAATGCACTCCCGGGTGGGATATCTTCTCTGTTATTATAGTTTACTGGGCCTGTCATCATAATCGTATTATGAACCACCCTTTCAATGACTTCAACATGGAAACTAACATGAGAGAGGTATTTTTCCTCAGTTGGTTAACCAGGCAATGACACAGTACCCTTCTGTACAAACTCTGTCAATTTGACCATCTGTTCAAGGGTCCTAATGCCTTGACTGACCTTAAGCCTTAAAAGGGGTGGGGGGTCTCCTCAATACAGGGGGTCAAACAAGGCAAGTAGTAGCATGGAATCCAAGTGATAATCAATTTGAATTCCAGGCTATCTTTCTGTATTTTTGTTGAGTTTGGAATTTGTGTAAATGAGCGTTAATTGAGGTGAGAATTGTCTGCCTGCGTGATACCGGACAATTTATTTTCGATTTAACCTTTATTTAACCCTTATTTAACTAGGCAAGTCAGTTAAGAACTATGCATTGTTGTTATGTGTAGAGAGAAAGTGTTAATGGCTTTCGCCAACTGGGTGGCGTCACATCTGTAGCTGATAGAGGGCGAGAAACATCACTTAAATCCATAGATTTATAGCTCAATACTCAACAGAATTGGTTATTTAAGAGGTGGGCCAATGTTGATCGCTTTGGGATTGAGACACCGACTCCCATTGTCTTGTTATGTATTAAATGACGGCCAGAAATATGGCAACAAAAAAAAACTACCCTGTAGTGTGTATATCCTACTTCTATTTCAGATGATGGAGTTACAGTGGAAGTCAATGAGACATAAATAAGACGTGCCACTCACTATTATTTCCAATGCCTTGCGACCAGGCGGCATTTGAAGTCATCCATAAACTTCTGAGATGCCAAATATACCCTATGAACACAATGCCAATACAGTTGGATTTGCCATCAGTCGTCTGGAAGTTACTGCATAACAATGCCGAGTTATCATATCACAGGTCAGTGAACGAACGTAACGTCCAAGTTCCATTAAAGCCTAAAGCGAACAGCTGCAACAACTAGACTACTGCAGCTAAAAGCTTTTTTTTGTTTTCTTGTGTCGATGGTCAATTGCATTTCATGCAACGCACCAATGGATATACGGCATGGTTTTGAAGGAGCAGTGAACTGACTTGAAAAAGCCTGGGTCCGAATTGCAATTGTACCGGATTTGGATGTCTGCTTCGGTATTCAATCAACTTTATTATAGACTTACTGCACGAAACAACTCACTGACCCAGCAGCGGCAGACGGACATATATTTGAAATTGCATCTTTAAGGCAAACCACATAGCCTACCATTTCCTGTTTCAAAAATAATATCTTGCTCTCCAGTCGTTTTAAGTCAGCAGAGTTTGAGCGGTTCTTCGGTGTCGCCGGTTTTCTCTCCTCATGCTTGTCGTGATGATGATGTCCTCCCGCTAGGGAACGAATGAGACTTTCAGGAACATTGCGACCCAACTTTTTCTCAATGTCCTTAAAATCGGATAACACGTTGTCCTCTTCCATGATAGAATTGCAGTAAGAATATAAACGAAAAAAACGATATATGCTACGTGCAGTAGAAATAACACAGAGAGCAAATGATGGGGTTCAGTGGCTTAACGGCTCCGTCTGATTTCACTTCCAAAGAAAAGGTCATAGCCCGGATGGTCTTAGTGGTCTGATGTTGAAAGCGACTTCTATATCCATAGGCGCACAGTAACACAGTTTCCCAATCCACTTCTTATCACCAACTCAAAATATAGAGTGCATTTCAAAACAAAATAGAAACAACCCCTGTTATTCCTGTAACACAGCCACTACAGACGTGAATTGAGAGATTCGGAAGTCCCTTGCGCCGGGATGTCAGCGGTGACCATTGAAACAATATTCGTACCACGGAGCGGCACAGTAGGATGACGAAGTGCTGCTCAACCACACAGTTTATGACTGAAACCTTACACCCCGGACAAGTGGGACTATAAAACTACGCCTGTTTGCCGTAATGATAAGGCAATTGTCGCAGCATGTATTTTTGTGTATGGTGCACAAAGTACACCCATATGGTAGCCGACAGTATTTTCATCAGTATCATCAGTTCAATCATACAACGGATTCAATTGCCATTTCATGTCAGCAAAGTAGGCTACAGTAAACTGTATTTGTGAATGTATTTGAATTCAAACCAATGTTGTGTAGCCATCCTAATGGCCTGTTTGCATACATTGTTATTAAACCAGCATAATGAAATAAATACATTTAAAAAAGCTATCTTGAACGATTTTAAAGCAAGCAAATGAACCTAAGTTTGACCTGACAATAATTATATATTTCTTCAAAGCAACACAAATTAATTGAACCCCTATTGACTCTTTTTCAAGTCGTATTGGACTTCACACTTCTACCCCCTTGTGGCAATACGTGAGCATTGACATTACCTTCACAAGAATGGCAAAGTAGGCTATACAACTTGAGAATCCTCATGAGAATGAGGATCCTTTCGTTTTCCCTATTCTATTAAATTACATTCTATTTGTTTCTACTTCGTCCACATAGTAATTTGCTCTCAGCTGTCATGGCACATAAGGAGAGAAAATGTGTATGAATCATGACATTGCCCTCCACAAGTGTTGCAGAAATTCTAATAATGCAAGACAAAATTCTTAACCTTTTATTTTGTTTAATCACCAAATATTGTCAATTGAATTACAAATAAGTTCAATTTTGACCGAAATATGTTTACAAATTTACAGAAAACCATCGTTATACTCAGAATCTGTAGTTATACAGGTCAAGGCACTCCGTAAAGTAGAATGAGTGATGCAATCAATAAGATTCCATATTATGCACTACAGCAGTCAGCAGTGGTGGTAAAACCTGGCAATGGGAGGACCGCAGTGTTCAGGTTTTTGTTAGACTACATTCAACCCACACCCTGCATTGGCAGCATTTGGCCACTCCCTGAATACAGTTTGTGATGCATATTCTACGGCACTTTAAACTCAATTTAAAATTATGAAAACACAACTGCTAACAATACAAAAGTTTGAACATATGTGACGCTCAGCTAAGCCTCGGTCATGATCATTAGGCACGAAACAGGAGAAAATTGACAGAAACAGGGATGGACTCATTTTATGTTACGCAAATTTTGTTTCAAAATGCGTGCCCTAACGAACATAACCCTGTAGTTTCACATACAGCTCAGACCACGGATTGACCTTTGTCCTCGTCGTAGCGTTGGTACTGTTCTCCCAGCAGGGGCTGGCGGCCCTCCAGTTTGCTGTAAGAGTGGGAGCGCACGGCACATGTGGTTGCAGCAAAGATTACAGCGACGACGACCAGGGCCGCCACGATGGCAATGGTGATGATCTCAGTCAAAGTTAAAGGAGCAGCTATAGAGACGAGACAAGATTTATAACATTTACATTCATCATATGGAATGTGAAACTCGCAAAGAGACAGACAGACAGACAGACAGACAGACAGACAGACAGACAGACAGACAGACAGACAGACAGACAGACAGACAGACAGACAGACAGACAGACAGACAGACAGACAGACAGACAGACAGACAGACAGACAGACAGACAGACAGACAGACAGACAGACAGACAGACAGACAGACAGACAGACAGACAGACAGACAGACAGACAGACAGACAGACAGACAGACAGACAGACAGACAGACAGACAGACAGACAGACAGACAGACACTTACCAAAATAGCAACAATGAAGAAACTGTAAGCATAACAAGCTATAAGCATAACATTGCATATAAAGTCAGGTCCATGATTATTGTCACCCTTGACAAATATGAGCAAAAAAACAGTAAAATATAATAAAAACTGAGCTACAAAACAATGGGACAATATATATAAAATATGGTGGTGGATCTATCAATTTCTAAACAAAATCTCTTTCTAATTGTATTAGTATAAAATATATAATTTTCCCTTTTTCCCATACAATATAGCTCAGTATTTGTATTATTTATTTTATGCAGTATTTTTTGCTCATCTTTATCAAGGCTTCCAATAATTCCAGTCCTGCCTGACTGTATATAATAGACAAGACAAATATCCATAATGTATTTATATTGACATTATACACACCTGGCCATTCAGCCTGTATTTATATTGACATTATACACACCTGGCCATTCAGCCTGTATTTATGTTGACATTATACACACCTGCCCATTCAGCCTGTATTTATATTGACATTATACACACCTGCCCATTCAGCCTGTATTTATATTGACATTATACACACCTGGCCGTTCAGCCTGTATACACACCTGGCCATTCAGCCTGTATTTATATTGACATTATACACACCTGGCCGTTCAGCCTGTATTTATATTGACATTATACACACCTGGCCATTCAGCCTCATAGGAGTAGCCAAGGTTCTCTGGGGCCGTAAGAAACATCTCAGCGTTGGTCACTGGAGGCCAGAAGGGAACCATGTTGTACCCCCTGTTGTGACCAATGGGGGCATTCTCTGAAGGATAGACTGCCAAATCTGCAAAATGTATCAGTTAAGAGTCAGCTTATGAACATGTGCCGCTGATGTACAAAGAAAAAATCCTGCCAGAGATAAACAAAGGGTGCATAGTAATCGTGTAATTGTTGTGTAATTACCATTTTACCATGTCATTTAGAAACGGCCTGTACCGCATAGTCAACAAGTACATAGAAGAACATTGTATCTTCAGACAAGCAGGCACAGACAAAGCCAATACATGAAGACAACAGATCAGGTATTGAACATGAGATTGACAAGAGGATGGGATCCGTTACCAGGGGCGTGCCTCCTGAGCCACTCGTCAAAGATGGCATCTGTGAAAGTGTGGAGAAGCACGAAGATGGGGTCGTTGGGCGAGAGGTGGGTCTGTCCCCCTGTCCCGTTCAGAAACAGGTGGGCCAGGTTGTGGAGGCTCCGTACCACTGGGTCGTAGTTTCCCTGGGGGGCACTATAGCCTGTGCACACAACACAGGTAACACAGGAGTACACCAGTGAAATGGGTGACGTCACACCTTCCCTAAGACCTAAATCTCTCAGTGACTAGACTCTTGCCCTAAGACAGTTGGCTTTGAGTTGCGTGTGTTATTGTGTGCAGAAGGTTGTTGGTTCACACCCTGCTCGGGACAGAACAGAATGCACTCTGTTGCGTGTGTGCATGCGTGCGTGTGTCTCGGTGTGTATCATCATGCACAACAACCCTCAACATTCAGTGTGTGTGAGCCTATGTACACTACAGGAAGTGTAGTGATATCTGTGTGTTTCAATGTGAATTACTATATCTATTGGTGTAGACCAGCAATAGCCACTCACCCTCGATGGTGTTCCTGAAGCTCTCTGAAGAGGTGGAGTAGTAGGGAGGGGTGTCAAAGGTGTTCACCTGCAGGCAGTCTGCCACATCCTGGGGCTCAGGGAGACGCTGCACCATGGGGCGGGCCACGTTTCCAGCTGGGTTCCTCCTGATGGGGGTGGTCTCAGTATCTGGGTGGAGAGAGAGGAGAGGGTTAAAAGGGTGGTCTTAGTAACCTGGGTAGACGGAATAATAAATGGGCTTGGGATGTGCTGAAAAAACACCAGGGCCATATTTAAATACTATTTAGATATTTCATTATTTTCCTTCCTTCCTTCCTTCCTTCCTTCCTTCCTTCCTTCCTTCCTTCCTTCCTTCCTTCCTTCCTTCCTTCCTTCCTTCCTTCCTTCCTTCCTTCCTTCCTTCCTTCCTTCCTTCCTTCCTTCCTTCCTTCCTTCCTTCCTTCCTTCCTTCCTTCCTTCCTTCTGGAAATCACCCTGTTGTGGAGGAGAAGGTCCCTCCACTTTGAATCTTGTTCTCTGATGGGTTTTTGAGGAGACGAGGAGAGGGGATGCAAGGAATCGAGGAAAGATGAATTGAGATGGAGACAGTGCTTGGGGACTAATGTTGACAAGCTCATTGCTTCCCCTAGTGTTCTGACAAGGTGTTGCGCCAATAGCACCAACACTTGAACCAGGCTTAAGCAAGTAATGATAGTAATCAACAGGCATCACAATATGGAATTGTTGAAGTTGATCAAAGGGACACTACACGTCCCTGGATGTTCTGGTCATTTTTCAACCTTACTGAGCATGTTTATATAATCTCAGTGACTTTTACGGATTTTAACATCTGTGCCCACAGGCAACTTCTACCCACCATATAGGGGTTCTCTTCAACACTTGGAAGGATATGAGAGCACTACGGAAGGCTTACTGTTGCAGATGGTCCCCAGTGTATCATAGTCCCCCACACTCTCACAGATCACCCTCCAGTTGGAGAAGATGGAGTTGGTGCTGATGGAATTCATATCGAGGTTGCTCCTCGCTCCCAATAGGTCATCTGTGCAGATGTCACAGGTGCTTCCACCAATGGCAAAGTTCCAGTAGGGCAGGGCAAAGGACGGGTCTTGCAGCATATCCTAAATGGAAAGTAGGGTAGGAAAAAATTACATAAAGGGCACACAATTATAATAATCATATAGTGCAATTAGAAACCCCTTAATAAACTGCAATTAAAATAGTTACAAATGGGCATAGAGGAGTATATCGTGGCTGCATTATTTCCATTCAATTGAACAAACAACATACCACAATCTCAATATTTAGTTGCAACTGATTCAATGTATTTCATTGTATGAAACAATGATTTGCCTTTTATTGCTATAGCCTAATATATGGTTATGCCAAGATAATGACCAAGATAATGATCTTTGGAAACAATAAACAATCTTTGTCAGTAATGAACCAATGACTAATACACAATCCAGTAAATGACTTGGGCAACAGATGCTCTGTTGTGCCCTATTAGAAGATAAATCTAGGCTCAGACTAGTAACTCCTAAGCACATTTTCTGCTAAGCTTGCTTGATTTTGGCAGGAAATTGCTTCTTCTGGAAAGATATCCTCACCTTTAATATGGCACTAATTCCAACAAACAATAGGGAAAGTGAAATGACTATTGATGGCCAATACATACAGATTCAAATGGATTTGCTGGTGGTGAAAATCCATAATAGCATAAGATGATGGCCTATTAGACTGTGATATACAATTAAATAATCAACCCCCAGTGGTTGGCACACTACAAAAAAAAGTTATTTGCATTATGATGCATTATTTCAGTTCATATTTTACATGTATACAGTGACATTTTGCCGGTACCCCATCTCACCTGCATGTCACGCTCAAGTTGGAGCAGGTGAAACCTGTGCCAGGTCACAAAACCGGGACCTTCATGAGAGAAGTCGACCCCGCCAAAGCTCGGCTGGCCGGCCCCCAAGAAGGTCTTGCTGACCGAATAGTAGTGGGTCCACACAAAGTAATTGTAGATGGTGATGTTCTCAAACTGCGGGGTGTTTCCATCCGGACCGAATACCTCCTGGTACCGCCTGGTAGCAATTACAATGTCCGGGTGCACCGCGCGCTTGGCCTGGTCCAGCGCGGTCACGAAAGCTCGCTTCTGATCCACACTGAGCTGCATCACGTTTCTCCGGACTGAAGGATTAAAACCAGTCATGCGTTAATGAGCACATTCTTGTGTGGGAAGAAATTGAGTAATTACCCACTGGGGACACACTGGTTGAATCAAAGTTGTTTCCACGTAATTTCAATGAAATTACGTTGAATCAACGTGTAATGGACTTTGAATTGACGTCTGTGCCCACTGGGTATAGATAGGGCAGGTAGTCTATCCATAGTACCGTTAACCTTTACGCATAGACCTACACCATTGCCTAAATATGAGGCAAACATGTCATTATATCGTACATTAAATGCAACTAAATGTAATCCATTGACGTTCGTGTCCTTGACATTTGTAAAGTTTGTATGCTTTCCATAATCCCGTGCAGAAATGTGATTTTCAACCAGTTGAGCGGCCGTACGTAAAGTACGGTGTGGCGGTGCCGTGTATAGAGGTTGCTTGTAGTAGATTATCATTTACTTATTTTAATCAACATATATATGGACTGTTGATCTCAGTTAAATTGGTTTAAGTGTGAGATTTACCACACCACTAAATGAAACACATATTGGAGGTTATTAACCCTATGCACTTTCAATTGCGTAAAAACATCAAATCATTTGTAATGGAACCTGCAATATTTGTTTCCCAGGGGGATAAAAAAAAACGTACCAACAGCAATCGGTTGGTCACAGTTTAACCCGGCAAATCCATGCCTACAACGGCCACAATTATAACCGGTGAAATTCCCGTTGCACTGGCAGGTTCGATTGAAGTAGCGGATAGGCCAACGTTCACGATCATCCCGTCCATCGTGGGGGTACTGAGGGCCGTGTGCACTTGCGTCTGCCGCTATCGAAATGCACTGACCACGTCCAGTAGCGGACCCGCAGTCGTCATTCGCGACCCCAAACGGGGATGGACAACACTGACCACTCCGAAGTCCCTCTGGAGTCACACATTCCCTCGGAAACTGCGCGCGCACAAACACTGCGCCCAAGAGCACCAGCAAGCCATACTTCCACATAGCCACGAATAGGCAAAAATACACAAACCAGAAAGTTAGTTCAATGGAAAGATGGATCACCCAATTCTCTTTCTTCAATCACACTAACGTTAGTCAGTACCTTACTCGTAACCTCATCACTTCAAAGTTATTTTTCTGTTTCAATTCAGTGCGCGTTTGTATTTCCATGCCGCCCGACCCTCTTGTACTAATTGCCCCAACACCAGCCAAATAACCCCCTGGCCTTTAAATACTGGATTTAGCGCATGACTGCCCGGATTTCTGATCTCCTCGTGATCACATCACATTTCTTACCGGACTGAGAGGGATAGAGGTTAGGTAGTCACGCACACTGTTTCACCAGTCCTACTGTGAAACATAATTTGGCATGTCACCTGTGGAAGCTATTGAATTAATGCTGTCCTCCAGTTTTAATAACCCCACCAATTAATGTTTATGAATTTCTGTACTCATTTCACCACATGTTGTCAAAAGGGATTACACTTAAATTACATGGCCACATTGAAAACCACAAAATAGAGTGACTGCTCTAAGTTAGTATTACAAATCAAAGGAAGTACACTGCAACAACAAAGTGTGGTCTGCTACAGTACATGGTTAAGTGTCACTTGGAATAGAATGGAACCATATTTACATGTTATTATGCCTAAATATACCTATGTTGACCTTATGACTAATACAACCCACTCATCTGGATGTGATTGCAAAAGACCCCAACCTGGACCTAACGACCATTACAATAGTCTTATAATAACACAAGTCACTTTCTCACAGAGAACAGCTACACTGTCCTCGGTGATGTACTGCTTACTGTCACTCATTTGTTTCATTACACCTAGTGTCATCAGTTGGGTTATTTATTTGCACAGATAAAACACAACTTTTGATACAACGTTAAAGGTAATAAAAGGTATGCAATGCATGAGCTCTCCTTTAGCTAATCCCTAATTGTTTACGCTCGCAGGTTCATGAGTTCATGTTGGAATGTGATCATCATACCCAAGTCATTTGACTTCTCACGCAGCACCCCTTCCTCCCTAACTCGTTCACCCCCTCCACCCTCGCTTGCCCTTTCCTCCCTGGCTCCAGTCATTCCCTCCTCATGTGAGCTAAGAATCCTTCGAGGCCCTTGTGATAGTGGCAGCACGGTATAGTGAGGGAGTCTAGTTGAATAGCTCTTACAGACCACACGTTACTTTTGCCTCTAGGAATGGAGAGCATTCTGGACATTTTTTATCCCAACTCTCAGCCGATGGCTTCATAGCCAGTTGGCATTTACATATTGTTAATGATTTTTTTTTAGTTGGGACTGCATCGTCATCAGCTCAAACGTATTCCTCTTTCAAGATATGTGGAGTTCCGTGGATTTGGAACACATTGAGAAGACACCACCAGTGTGATAACAAACCTAAAAGAACATCACAATACATGAATCACAAAAAGGCTAAAAACCTAACCTGCAAGGAATATATTGAAAGTTTCCCACATTATACTGTTTGCTTTGCAGCGGGTTATTCCGAAGTTATCTCCGAATACAGACAGTAGTTGTTTATTGGCACTAATTAGTAGTCATTATTTCATAATAACTAGGACATGGATGGTTTCGTCCTCCTCAGGAGGGTGAACTCCTCCTAATTAGCGAAGGGCCATTTTTCTCGGTGCTATGGTTTGATGGATAGTTGGGCGAAAACATCAGTTGAGTGCTGGGGGAAAAAAGTCCAATGGCAGGTTTTTAGCTTTGAATTACCATATGTCTCTTTCCCACTTCAAAGCACAGACAGCACTGTTGGAAAGAACTTGGCAGAAAGCCAACATTCCTTTAAAATGCTAAACAGGTACAAAGGAATGGAGAGCCACGTCATTTTGGAAGGCGGACCGTAAGGCTGTAAGGCTGCTAAGTGTGTAAAGGAAGAAGTAATAATGAAAAAGTCAGTTTATGAGAAGAAAACACAAGTCCTCAATGTACCTCTAATTATCTCTGTAAGAGCTCAGTCAGATTGTTAGCCAATGAAAAGTTGACTTTGGAATCCACCACATTATTTTCTTCATGTTGTCTTACAAACGAAAACCTGCCATTTTTCCAAAGTAGCTGAAGTAGAAATGATTAAAAAGTACATCTAGGAGATTATTTTTTAAATATTTTTAAAAATCTCTAATACTCTTTGTAATGTCCGAGTATCATTGTTTGCAAATTGAAAATGTTTATTAATAATTTAGCTATATCACATACTTTTTTTCATTTAGACCTAAAAATAGGCACATTTTTGCACATCTGAGTTGGTTTGTTGCTGGTGCTCGGGAATATTTTTATGATATCTTAAAAGAAAAGAGAAACTTGCACACTGCTCTTGGCAGTATCACGTCCATTTATTCATCTTACGTATCAGCCTTCAAGTCAGGCCATTTTTACTCATCTGGCTCCCAGCAGACATACTGAAGGGAAAGATTCTTAAATAGGGGTCTGAGGATAAGCAAGATGTAATCACATTCTAATGAAATACATATGAAAATACATTCCTTAGGAGTTGTAAGATCACAGGTTTGTGTAGGGAAATGCATATTGTAGATTCATTACAGAACTTTCTTTTGATAAGTTAAGCATCACTAAATCTATATCTGAATCTGTTTTGAACTGCCTTTCCTTGTTTTAAATTAAATTGTCATATTTGATCATGTAATAATTTGATGGAATACCTATTGTCTCAAAAACAATACAATCTTATTTAGCAGTTGCTGCTTGCTGACAGTCCTGAACTGTAATTTATTCATGTAATGGTATTTCATTTCAATGTATATTGAATAATTAAACAAGCTAATGTCCTGGAAGGTAATGTTCTCATGCATGTTAGCCATTATAAGGTCACATCTCTAGGTCAGTGTTTCTTAGTCCTGGGGACCCAAAAGGGTGCACATTTTTGTTTTTGCCCTAGCATGCACACCTGATTCCACTAATCAACCCATCATCAAACTTTTGATTTGTATCAACTTACAGTGGTGGCCAAATATATTGGCACCCTTGTTTTCAATGTAAATATATTTGAGAAGAAATAGAGAATTATTTAAGAAAAGTGCAAGGGTGCCAATATATTTGTGCAAGTGCATGATTGGAATGAAAGTTCATATATGGTCGAAATTACGGCAATGCTGGGCACTCCCATTATAAATGAGGGCAATCACATACAATACATGTACAACATAATAACAAATCCCTCCTTAAGTATTGAATACATATCACCAGGGCCGTAGCCAGGGGATTTGGGAAAGTGTAAGACATTTGAAGCTAATTTGGTAATGGTTTTCCTCCTCTTCGTCTGAAGAGGAGAGGCGAGAAGGATCGGAGGACCAATATGCGGCGTGGTAAGTGTCCATGGTTGTTTATTAAACACATAAACTGAACACTGCATACAAAACAATAAACGTAACGAAAACCGAAAACAGTACCGTGTGGTGTAAAACACAGACATGGAAACATTCACCCACAAAACAACAGTGAAACCCAGACTACCTAAGTATGATTCTCAATCAGAGACAACTAACGACACCTGCCTCTGATTGAGAACCATACTAGGCCGAACACAGAAAAACAACCTAGACACACAAAACATAGAATGCCCATTCAAACTCACGTCCTGACCAACTTAAACAAACAATTAACACAATAACTAGGGTCAGAACGTGACACATTTACTGCATTTCTATACAATAGAAAATCTAAAATGCTTTTTGGAGAACAGCAAAAGCAATATAAAATGACCACAGCCATTATCACATTGGTTGCTGTAGCTTCATTTACCTCAGTCGATATACAAACACATAGCCTATTAGCTATATGTTTTCCGCTACACATTAACTCACATTAACTCAGCATCGGGATTAAAAACTATCATTTAATCTGTAGCAGAACAAGTATTTTTTTGGGACAAAAGTTAAACAAATACAACGCTGGCTCTACAGAGTTTTTTTGTTATTGTTGCAGTTTTAAAGCAAATTTCCTGCAATGCTACACATTTTTCCTTGACTTATGCCATGTTAAACAAAACTGTCAACAATACAGTAGAAAAAATAAAACAAAAAGTCTATATACAGTGAGAGCAAATGAGGTAAGATAAGGGAGGTTAGGCAATAAATAGGCCATGGTGGCGAAGGAAATTACAATATAGCAATTGAACACTGGAATGGTAGATGTGCAGATGATTAATGTGGAAGTAGAGATACTGGGGTGCAAAGGAGCAAGATAAATAAATAAAGAGTATGGGAATTAGGTAGTTGGATGGGCTGTTTACAGATGGGCTATGTGCAGTGATCTGTGAGCTGCTCTGACAGCTGGTGCTTAAAGCTAGTGAGGGAGATATGAGTCTCCAGCTTTAGTGATTTTTGCAGTTCGTTGCAGTCATTGGCAGCAGAGAACTGGAAGGAAAGGTGGCCAAAGGAGGAATTGGCTTTGGGGGTGACCAGTGAGATATGAGCGCGTGCTACAAGTGGGTGCTGCTATGGTACACAGTGAGCTGAGACAAGGTGGGGCTTTACCTAGCAGAGACTTGTAGGTGACCTGGAGTCAGTGGGTAAGGTGATGAGTATGAAGCGAGGGCCAGCCAACAAGAGTGTACAGGTCACAGTGGTGGGTAGTTGTCACAACTTTGGCTGAGGTCGGCTCCTCTCCTTGTTCGGGCGTCATTCGGTGGTCGAAGTCACCGGCTTTCTAGTCATCACCGATCCATGTTTCCTTTTTCTTTTGTCTTGATTAGCGGAGAAAGTACGGTGGGATTCTGAAAGGTCGGTAATCTGTTCGTTAACTTGGCTTTCGAAGACCTTAGAAAGGCAGGGTAGGATAGATATAGGTCTGTAGCAGTTTGGGTCTAGAGTGTCTCCCCCTTTGAAGAGGGGGATGACTGCGGCAGCTTTCCAATCTTTGGGAATCTCAGACGATACGAAAGAGAGGTTGAAAAGGCTAGTGATAGGGGTGGCCACAATTTCTGCAGATAATTTTAGAAAGAGAGGGTGCAGATTGTCTAGCCCAGCTGATTTGTAGGGATCCAGATTTTGTCGCTCTTTCAGATGCATGCATGCGCACATCCCATGATCAACCATTATTCCTAATTACCCTTCATTTTTACTATTCTGTCTATGTGCAGTACACACTTTACAACCTATTGCATCATGTGAGAATATGTGACTGGAGCCCATGGTCAAAAAAGCCCAGTGGGAGTCATTAACACTGAATGTAGGAGCTGTTCATTTGACTACCTCTTGGATGGAGGCCGCTATCCCCCACCCCCACATTTTCTTCTCCTCCTTCCCCGCTCTTATCCCAGTCATGTGATTATGAGAATCATTCCTTCATATATCCAACTACACATTCATTCACATTAGTTAAAGAGGCTATATGGAACCGTTGCCTCTGAGGGTGCTCTTGAGAAAACGACGATCCTCTATATGAACAGAAATATTGGACAGAAAAATTGTCAGGAAGTGCACAACTCCCGAACACCCTTAAATGTATTGTTTGACTGAAAATAAGTGTTTGTGTGGTTACATGAGATAATAAATAGATTAATATGAATTAATTCACATGATGTCTATTTGCTATAACGGTAGACACATTCTGCATTAGTCTATATAACGTAATGTCTAGCCTGTTTGACTTCTGAGAAAAAGTATTATAGGTTTTATAGACCACATAAGGGTCGGTTCTTGGCCTTACAGGAATGCTCTATGGTTAAGGTGGGACTGGCATACAGCATGCCTCTACTCCTAATGGGATGACCAAGCCTCATGACCAGAGCCCTGCGGTGCAGACGCCTCTTGCACATTACACCCCACTGTATCATAGCTATACTGTGGTTCTCAAGGACTGCTCCTAGTTGCCCCTAGACATTTTGGGGGCCATGAAGCAAGATTTAGAATACATTTTCAAGTTTAGAATTCATTTCATGCGATTCTACACATTTTGCCGTGACTTATGCCATGTCCATATGATATCTGAGTGAGTGACTTATATCTGAGTGAGTGACTAACACAATCAATCCCCCCCCCCCCCCCAATTGGGTCACGATTTGGTCCTGATTACTACAATGTTTAGATAGGTGGCTGGACTAACTTACCTAGAAATCTCTAAAATGTTAGCTGACATGGGCTAATTGATTGGCTGTCATTGACTGACATAACAAGAGAAACTGCTGATGCAATACCACATTTCGAAATTGCACGTTGTGTAGGCTACTCTACTATGCTTTCTCTCGACAGTAAAGGCTATGAAACACAAACATTCTTTTTCAGCAATATTGCCTGCAACGGAGAGGCGTATGAGACACTGGAGCCACATGGACATAAATAATAGATTTCATATGTACATCAATTTAAAACACAATTTCTCCATTCATTTACTTATCTCCTATAGCTTGTTAGTGGCAGCTGACTGCCACAGCTGTACTGAAATGTATCAGCTAACAAACAAGCAATAAAGAGCTGTTGCCCCTGCTGCCAGTCAAGTCAATGGCAATGCAGACAAATCGCAGTGCAGATTAACTTCATGATCATAAATTAGAAATGTGTCTATTTCAGCCAACCCGTTGCTGACAAGTGTGTAAAATCGAGCACTCAATCATGAAATCTCCATAGACGAACATTGGCAGTAGAAGTACGGAAGAGCTCAATGACTTTCAACACCGCATCATCATAGGATGCCACCTTTCCAACAAGGCAGTTTGTAAAATTTCTGCCCTGCTAGAGCTGCCCCGGTCAACTAAGTGTAGTTATTGTGAAGTGGAAATGTCTAGGAGCAACAATGGCTCAGTGCAAAATGGTAGGCCACACAAGCTCACAGAATGGGATCGCCGAGTGTATGGTGTGTAAAAATTGTTGCAACACTCACTACCAAGTTCCAGACTGCCTCTGGAAGAAACGCCAGCTCAAGAACTGTTTGTCGGGAGCTTCATGAAATGGATCTCCATGGCCAAACAGCCGCACACAAGCCTAAGATCACCATGTGCAACGCTAAGCGTCAGCTGGAGTGTTGTAAAGCTCGCCGCCATTGGACTCAGTGGAAACTTATTCCCTGGATTGATGAATCACGCTACACCATCTGGCAGTCCGACTGGGTTTGGCGGATGCCAGGAGAACGCTACCTGCCCCAATGCATAGTGCCAACTGTAAAGTTTGGTGGAGGAGGAATAATGGTCTGGGGATGTTTTTCAAGGTTCGGGCTAGGCCCCTGACTTCCATTGTAGGGAAATCTTAATGCTACAGCATTCAATCACGTTCTAACCTGTTATAGCAGCAAAGGGGGGACCAACTCCATATTAATACCCATTATTTTGGAATGAGATTTTCGACGAGCAGGGTTCCACATACTTTTGGTCATGTAGTGTATATTGGATTTTCTCTCACTACAGCTTTTTCCCAAAACATTCCATTTTCTAGAGACCATCCACAACCTGCACCACTAATCCTATGAGGACAGGAAGTACCAGTAGTAACAACTAAGTATCTTGGTTTTCATCTAGACTCTAACCTCGGTGGTGACACACATGTGGAGCAGTCAGTGAGGAAGGCCTCAAAACGCTTGACTGTTCTTGCCAGAAATGGCCTACCCACTGAAGATCTGGTCACAGTCCATACTACACTGGTCCGGCCTTGTCTGCAATACAGTGGAGTGCTGTTAGTTGGATGCAGTAAAAAGCAGCAAGCCCAACTAGACAGGGTGCAGAGGAGGGCCTTGAGGATCATCTCCAGAGGAGAAGCAGTCCAACCACAGCTCCCCTCACTACAGTGCAGGCGAGAGCAGGCTGCAGTGCATCTGGTGAAGGACATGCATACACTTGACCATCCACTGAATGGCCTGCTCCCTCCAAAAAGAGGTAACTGCACCACAAGGCTCCTGAGAAACAGCCACAAATTGTCCTGTATAACTGCCCATACGAACCGCCTGCGAAACGCCACTCTACCCACTGTTATCAGACTGTATAATAACACTAGCTCTTAAATGGTTCTCCAAATAGTAAAAAAAAAAAATCACATTTTTATATTTATATTTCAAATTGTTCAATATTCTATTTATGTCACGTTTTATGTGTTATGTATTTTAAATTAGTGTTTTGCAATTATTAGTCAAGTAAATTCTGCATTTCTTCAGTTTCATCTGTGAGCAAGAGTAAATCAACTCAAACTCAAACTCAATATCTGTGTTCTGATTGAAGGATTTAAAAAAATTGCCAACTTGGTGGCGCTGCCGATCAAAATTCCCTAGACAATAAAAACGAGCTAATTTTCAATGGAAAAATGTTGCATCAAAGACGTATTTTCATTGCCTCCAAATATTGCTAGTGCATCATAGCCTTTAAAGTGACAGTTTATGACCATTCTGTCATTCTATCATTCAAATTTGATCTATGTCAAGCTCTATCTTCTAAGTCATGCTTAATGACAACCGTATACAATGTGTTGCAGCGTCATACTGATTCCTGTACTTCCTGCAAATTCACTGTGTTGAAAGGAAATTATCTACAATATCCTGACCTTTTTCGACCAATAACACAAAACATTTGGCAAGGGACAGAAGCAACACAGGGAAAATATGTAGGGTTGGAGGGCATAAGTCGAAATATGCGGGCCCAGACAACAGCTACTTTGTTACAGTACAACAATTAAGTCTCACAAAGCTGTCTAGTGATAATCATACTTAGCAGTCACAAGTTACACTAACAAATGGTCCCCCTGATAATCATAGTTTTGGGTTGGCCTAGCACTTCATTTGACCAACTAAATCAAGTTGGCGCAACAGTCTCGTACATTGAGGCCGAGTGGTCTTGAGGGAAAGTGATAACCAGGCCTGGGTTCACATACTATTTGAAATATTTCAGATTATTGAGCGTTTGGTTTAGACTTCTCGGAGTTCCAGGTGGACAGGGTTTGAACCTTTGGGAACTTTTCTGTTATTGAGTACAGAAAAAAAATTGTTGAGTACATTATTGAGTACATTGAGTGTACAAAACATTAGGAACACCCTCCTAATATTGAGTTGCACCCCTTTTTGTCCTCAGAACAGCCTCAATTTGTCGGGACAAGGTGCCGAAAAGTGTTCCACAGGTAAGCTGGCCCATGCCGACTCCAATGCTTCTCACAGCTGTGTCAAAATGGCTGTATGCGTCACGGATCCCCCCCCGTACTGCTGCTCATTCTGTTCACCAGTTCTACGTCACCGGCTTTCTAGGCTTCACTGAACTGGATTCATTATCATCAACCCCGGACTGTCTTGTCTGATTACACACCTGGTTCCCATTTCCCCTGATTAGTATGTTATATATGTGCCCTCTGTCTTTGTCTGTGATTGTTCCCATGTTCGTTGGTGGTGTGAGTACCTATGCGTTGGTGCAGCTGTTATGCTGCGTGCTTTATATATTGTGTATAACGGGTATCGTCCCGTGTTGTTCAACAAGGTTTACCCTCGCCCTTTTGTTTGGGTACAGCCCTGTTGTTTTGTATACGTGTTTGTTTTGGGTGCATTAAAAACCCCTATTGTGTATACCTGCGCCTGTCTCCAAGTCCTTTATACCAGCGTGACAGGATGTGCTTTGGGCAGTGGCCCATTCTTGATACACATGGGAAACCCAACATCGTTGCAGTTCTTGAAACACTCAAACCGGTGTGCCTGGCACCTACTACCATATCCTGTTCAAAGGCACTTAAATATTTTGTCTTGCCCATTCGCCCTCCGAATGGCACACATACACAATCCATGTCTCAATTGTCTCAAGGCTTGAAAACCATTCTTTAACCTGTCTCCTCTCCTTCATCTACACTGATTGAAGTTGATTTAACAAGTGACATATATAAGGGATCATAGCTTACACCTGGATTAACATTGTCAGTCTATCTCATGGAAAGAGCAGGTTTTCTTAAGATTTTGTACTCCGTGTATATCCACATCTTTTCAGAGACGAGAAGGTACAATTTTACAAAGCAAAAGTGTTTTGTACACTCAGTGTATGTCACGCCCTGACCTATCTCTTGGTTTGATCAGGGTGTGAATTGGGTGGGAATTCTATGTTCTTTATTCTATGTTTTTGTATTTCTTTGTTTTTGCCGGGTATGGTTCTCAATCAAGGACAGTTGTCTCTGATTGGGAAACATACTTAGGTAGCTTTTTCCCACATGGTTTTCGTGGGTAGTTAATTTCTGTTTAGTGTTTTGCACCTTTCAGGACTGTTTCGGTTATTCTCTTTGTTAGTTTTGTTAGTGTTTAGTTTTAATAATGAAAGCATATAAATATAATCCTACGAATTATTTAATTTCTTTTGACGATTTTAGCTGGTGGCGTTGGCTAAAATGTAAGCTTGCATTTTCTCCATTATCATCAAATGAATAGTATCACACATTCACCAGCAGAGGTCAATGTATTCATTTATATCACAAATCGAAACAACTGTTTCTCATTATTGATCCCACTGTGAGTGTTAAATTCCACATCAGTTTGCCGTGATTTAGACACTGCTCTATTAAAGGGAAGCACATACCTGAAAAACACAAAATCCCCTGTCTTAAGAATACTGTCATATCGGCCTGACATATATACCTGTCAGGCATAACATATAAACCTGTTATATAGGCCTGAAATAATAAACTCAGCAAAAAAAGAAATGTCCTCTCACTGTCAACTGCGTTTATTTTCAGCAAACTTGTCAATATTTGTATGAACATTCCAAGATTCAACAACTGAGACATAAACTGAACAAGTTCCACGGACACGTGACTAACAGAAATGGAATAATTTGTCCCTGAACAAAGGGGTGGTCAAAATCAAAAGTAACAGTCATTATCTGGTGTGGCCACCAGCTGCATTAAGTACTGCAGTTCATCTCCTCCTCATGGACTGCACCAGATTTGCCAGTTCTTGCTGTGAGATGTTACCCCACACTTCCACCATGGCACCTGCAAGTTCCGAACATTTCTGGGGGGAATGGCCCTAGCCCTCACCGTCCGATCCAACAAGTCCCAGACGTTCTCAATGGGATTGAGATCCGGGCTCTTCGCTGACCATGGCAGAACACTGACATTCCTGTCTTTCAGGAAATCACGCACAGAATCAGCAGTATGGCTGGTGGCATTGTCATGCTGGAGGGTCATGTCAGGATGAGCCTGCAGGAAGGGTCCAACATGAGGGAGGAGGATGTCTTCCCTGTAACGCACAGCGTTGAGATTGCCTGCAATGACAACAAGCTCAGTCCGATGATGCTGTGACACACCGCCCCCAGACCATGATGGACCCTCCACCTCCAAATCGATCCCGCTCCAGAGTACAGGCCTTGGTGTAACGCTCATTCCATTCGACGATAAACGCAAATCCGACCATGACCCCTGGTGAGACAAAACTGCGACTTGTCAGTGAAGAGCACTTTTTGCCAATCCTGTCTGGTCCAGTGACGGTGGGTTTGTGCCCATAGGTGACGTTGTTGCCGGTGATGTCTGGTGAGGACCTGCCTTACAACAGGCCTACAAGCCCTCAGTCCAGCCTCTCTCAGCCTATTGCGGACAGTCTGAGCACTGATGTAGGGATTGTGCGTTCCTGGTGTAACTCGGGCAGTTGTCATTTCTATCCTGTACCTGTCCTGCTGGTGTGATGTTCGGATGTACCAATCCTGTGCAGGTGTTGTTACACGTGGTCTGCAAGTGCCAGGACGATCAGTTGTCATCCCTGTCTCCCTGTAGTGCTGTCTTAGGCGTCTCACAGTATGGGCAATGCAATATATTGCCCTGTTCACATCTGCAGTCATCAAGCCTCCTTGCAGCATGCCTAAGGCACGTTCACACAGATGAGCAGGGACCCTGGGCATCTTTCTTTTGGTGTTTTTCAGAGTCAGTAGAAAGGCCTCTTTAGTGTCCTAGGTTTTCATAACTATGACCTTAATTGCCTATCGTCTGTAAGCTGTTAGTGTCTTAATGACCGTTCAACAGGTGCATGTTCATTAATTGTTTGTGGTTCATTGAACAAGCATGGGAAACAGTGTTTAAACCCTTTACAATGAAGATCTGTGAAGTTATTTGGATTTTTACGAATTATCTTTGAAAGACAGGGTCCTGAAAAGGGACATTTCTTTTTTTGCTGAGTTTATATATCTGAAATATATACATGTCAGGCCTAACATATAAACCTGTTATTTAGGCCTGAAATATATACCTGACATATAAACCTGTTATATATGCCTGAAATATATACCCAACATATACCTGGTTAAATAAAGGTGAAATAAAATAAATAAAAATAAATATAAACCTGACATATAGGCCTGACATATTGTCACGCCTTGGTCATTGTATTTTGTGTTTTGTTATATGTTTGGGTAGGCCAGGGTGTGACATGGGTTTATATGTTGTTTTCGTATTGGGGTTTGTATTATTTGGGATCGCGGCTGATTAGGGGTGTTGTATAGGCTTGGCTGCCTGAGGCGATTCTCAATCAGAGTCAGGTGATTCTCGTTGTCTATGATTGGGAACCGTATTTAGGGAGCCATAGTTCCGCTTTGTATTTCGTGGGTGATTGTTCCTGTCTTTGTGTAGTGTTCACCAGATAGGCTGTAATAGGTTTCTCGTTCCGTTTGTTGTTTTTGTATTTAGTTATTTCATGTATCGTCACTTTTCATTCATTAAAGATCATGAGTAACAAACATGCTGCATTTCGGTCCGACTCTCTTCCTTCAACAGACGAACGCCGTTACACATATATACCTGTCAAGCCTGACATATAAATCTGTCATATCGGCCTGACACACATACCTGTCATATAGGCCTGTCATATATACCTGACATATAGGCCTGTCATATATACCTGACATATAGGCCTGTCATATATACCTGACATATAGGCCTGTCATATATACCTGACATATAGGCCTGTCATATATACCTGACATATAGGCCTGTCATATATACCTGACATATAGGCCTGTCATATATACCTGACATATAGGCCTGTAATATATACCTGATATATAGGCCTGTAATATATACCTGACATATAGGCCTGTAATATATACCTGACATATAGGCCTGTAATATATACCTGACATATAGGCCTGTAATATACACCTGACATATAAACCTGTCATATCGGCCTGACACATATACCTGTCATATAGGCCTGTCATATATACCTGACATATAGGCCTGTCATATATACCTGACATATAAACGTATATAGACTTCTAAATATACAAAGACATAAATATGTTTGTCCAACCACCAACAAAGTATTTTCGCAAAACACGTCTGTGTTAGTTTTTGACCAATAAAGACTAGGCCTACTCTCAGTGTGTTATACATGTCAGGCCTAACATATGAACTTGTTATATGTCCTCAAAACCCTGCTCAAAGACTGTAAATGGAGAATATTGAGTTGAGTATGCCAGTTCTTCATAAAACCCTGATTTGAAGTTGAATGTCGGATGACACGTCAATATATCCTTTATAAGGGAACAATGCAGTCACAACCCATTGGCACAGACGTCAATTCAACAACATTCATCATTAATTCATTATTACTATCAGTGTTGGTGTTGTGTGACTATGGCACATCATAGTAATCCATGGACAGACACTGATTAAAGGGATGTTTCACCCAAATTAGAAAATGGCATCGCCCTACCCTGTAAGCAGTCTATTAACAAGGTATGACACCGATCCATGCTTTGGTTTTGTTTACCTGGCATCTGTTTCAAATGCTAACTTTTAACATTTGTTGCACAAATCCAATGCAAGTCAATTATATAAGTATATGAACAACTTAATGTAAAGTTCTACAAAGTCGAAAAGGGTAATATGTAAACTTTTTAAGTACTTGAAAGTAACAGTGCTTCTGCAACAGAGTCGGAAACTGTGGCCATTTCAACACAGTAAGCAGAAACTGCCATGTACATAAAGTACGTGAAGAGCGTTTGTTTCACCGGGGAGGGACCTTTCCAGAACCTGGCGTCCACACCCACTAGACAGACATGTTGACAAATGAGCACAGTAGGCCCCTCTCCAAAGTCTCCTTGAATATCGGGTTACTGTCTACTTAGGGCCTCGGCCAGTATCTTAAATCTGCTGCTTTCCAATACGAAAGCACTTCAGGTGATTTAAATAGCAATAATTTAAACGGCGCTGGAGCCATGACCTGGCGTTAGCAATAAAAAACGGAGAAATACTGTCGAAACCGCCGCTATCACCTGATTGCTTTTTAACCGTCATTAGTCTTGAGGGACAGGTTTCTCAAAGCGCCGGCAGTGTGAAGTTACCTCACCAATGGGAAAACATGGAAATGAGAAAGGAATTAGAGAGAGAGAGAGAAGTAGGGATAAATCAATGGGTGGGAGGCTCGTTATGAAGCAGATCATTGCAGACAGTGTTGGTAATTAGCGTGGAATGGTAATTTAGCTCCAGATTGTGCTCGGAACCAACTGGGTTGGAAGGTTGAACCAGTCTGAGCTAATTAAAATGCGGGAGACAGAGGATGGAGAACGAAAGGGAGGTTGCCCTACAGTGTGCTCAGTCATGCCAGAGAATTCATATAATGACAAGATGCTCATGTCTCATCCCTAATAATGGGAGTCGTTGGCCCAAAGGCAGGATGGCAGGTGACAAGCTTAGGTCCAAAATAAGCCCATTCCTGTCTGGTCATGCTTTTACCCCCCATAGGGCTAGCATAGGGATTACCATAATATGCACTGATTAAAAGTATAGCGGCATTATTAACCATTTTATTCGTCTTTATTCCGTTTTTTTCTTACTCATATGTGATCACAATAAACAAATCATGTTCAAAAGAAGACACTGAATAAAGCCCTAACAAATGGCTAATAATACAAAATAGATGACCAATATATATATGTCATTGTGAAGTATCACAATGCTGGTTGATGATACAGTAACAGAGGCCCTACAGCTGGAAAGACCAGGACCAACAAAATCCGCAAATACTGTTATAATAGGGCATCGGTTCATAAAGTGATTAGGGTTGCAAAATCCCCTGCTTTTCCAGAGATCCTGGTTGAAGGATTCCCGGATTTCCTCCTTATTCCTCCGTAATTCAAGGAATTTTACAACCAGACTTTCTGGAAAACAGGAGCATATTTGGAAACTAGTTGGGAATTTTGCAACCCTAATCCTAACTGACTGGACAGCTCAAACAAGAGTGCTATATGGACCACACCTTCTCCAATGGCAGCAATAAGGATACTACAGATTAATAACCAGAAAGAATATGACCAAGTAATAATCTCATCATGACACATGGGCCTTAGGTAGGCTGTTGCACCAAAAGTTACTCTATTTAAACTGTCACTGGCTAGTATATGCACAAGGTTGCACAGGGAGTGGTACGTAAATACCTACAGTAGTTAATGTGAAGTAATGCAGAAACTTCGGAGCCACTCTACTTGAAGGGGGTATAGGCCTACTAGGGCATTCATGACACCTTTTTCTACCAAATTATGACAAAAAAATACATTTTAAATACCTTGTCGTGTCTTTGGCTATGCCGGATTATGTGATATGACTTGCTATTCTATAAAATAATTTATCCATAATTAATATCATCTGATTGAGCGAATCATGTAAATGTCATTAATTAACTAGAGAGTCGGGCACCACAAAATAATATTTCTAGAGCTGTTATCTTCCGAATAAACTCTTAAAGACATAGTAATATTTTACATCCATAGCAGTCAACATTAATCTTCATCTTACTTCAGTCTCATCTGAAAGTTGTAAATTCTTGGTTATCTGCAAGAACCCTGGCTAACAATTTGAATCAGCAATACAAAATTGGGTTTAATCACTTATTTACTAAATACCTAACTAATCACACATAATTCAATCATAACTTGATTACAAATTACGTCATAAAGGAAAACGTCCCTAGTGGGCGGAACAGATATGACAGCTTGTTACACAAAGTAAAAGGGTCTGGGTTGAGTGAAAGAGCGGGAAGACAGGAACAAAGGCGAAGCTGTGCTATTGTAAATACAGTATCTTATGCATTCTAAATTACCCGCCATAAGGAAAAGGAAATAAATATTTACTCTGAGCTGCGCTTCAGTAGGTTGGTGGTAGATGGAAGGCCGTGTTGTCCTTTGAAGAATGTCGCTGGTTGTCAATTGGATACGTTGTAGTAACGTCGTGGGTGATAGACGGGATACTCTGTCTGTTCTCTCCTAACCTGCGTTTGCAGCTGCGGTCGTTAACACAACAGCTAGGAGGTATCACTTCTGTAGTGAATAAGAGTTCAAAGTTCATACCTTTCGCAACCAAAGCTCATGATGATGTTGGCTTCGTTCTGAACCATTCTGACATAGGACCGTCACCCTCATATCCTCGGAACAGAGAGTTATGTTGTGGTCAAGGACTTATATAGGAAGGGAGAAGAGGGCATGTTTGAAAAGTTTTATAGCCCATTTCCCTTCACAGAGGCGGGCCACTGAGTGAGCAGCCCTAACTTATGAAAACCCACATCTCACATTTTAGAAGATAAAATCACATTTCATCCCATCACAAATAATTTCATATTCAAACATTTAAATTGAACAACAATTCCATGTGAATCCGATAACTCTGATGTGCAGACTTTCCACTGTAGAGTTTGTCATCTTATCATTGATGAGAATGTCTCAGATGACAACCGAACTGACATTATATTCATTAAGTACCACCGCATATGTTCATTTGTTAGGATTACCAGAATATAGTTCATTTCCCCCCACATTCTGATGTTCCCAGAATCTCTATGTTAACCACGTTTAAAAAAAAATGTAACCTCAGTAGGTTAGAAAGAGGAAAAAGTGTTATGCAGGTGAGTGAGGACCCCAAAGCGACTTAACAGAAACTGAGTTTATTCACGTCCAAACAGAAAATAACAAATCCTGAATCCTTAACAGGAAATGTCCAAACGGGGATAACAGAAATCCTCTAGTCTGTAGAGGGGAATAACAGGATAAGCGGCCACAGACTGCAGGTCCCTTCGGGTAGGCGCAGGCCGTAGCTGACAGAGACACCTTCTCACACGCAGCATCTGATGAAGGCAAAAACACGACAGGACGGAACAAGAACACAGCACAGCAAACAAGGATCCGACAAGGACAGAAGCAGAAACAGAGAGAGAAATAGAGACTTAATCAGAGGGCAAAATAGGGGACAGGTGTGAAAGAGTAAACGAGGTCGTTAGGAGAATGAGGAACAGCTGGGAGCAGGAACAACATAGAGAGAGAGGGATAGAGAGAGGGAAAGAAACCTAATAAGACCAGCAGGGGGAAACGAATAGAAGAGAAAGCACAGGGACAAGACATGACAATATATGACAATACATGACAAAAGGGGGGGGTATTTATGACTATCATAAACCTATCCCCCAGGCCAACGTCATGACAACATCAACAATGATTTAAGATTCATTAACCAGTTGCTGTTCAGATTAATTTACCACATGCTACTCTCTCCAACCTTGCAGTGCCCTTGTGGGCTACCTCACTTGTGCATCTATCTTGTTGGGGCGAGTGACTATTTGACCTTACAATGGCCAGCCCCAAGTCGTTTTATTTTTTTCTTGTTCTTCATGCTATTTGCCCCATGACTCATGCATGCTTTGTTGACTATGAACTTGCTTGTTAACCCGACCGTGTGGCAGACAATGTTTGGTCCCACACTTGCAACTCTGACTCTCTATCTAAGACAGTCTTTTGGCCTCCCATCTCATTCTAACCACCTCTTGTCAGCTTTGTATTTATGTTACCTGATGAAATTGCTGCACAATATGATCTTATTACCTTCTGATGCACATTTAAAAATATACACTGCATAGCTCACCCTGTCCTCTGCCATGCCCTGATTGTATTAATGATATCTGGAAATGTGCATGTACACCCTGGCCCCACTACTGTTGCTAGCCCCAATCCTGACTTGTGCTCTGATTTCTGCTCTTTTAAAAGCCTGGGTTTTCTGAACGTTAACACTAGAAGCTTATTACCAAAAATGTATCAATTGAAAGTGTTGGTCCACAGCTCCAATCCAGATGTGTTGGGCATTACTGAGATGTGGCTAAGAAAGAGAGTTTTGAACACTAATGTTAACCTTTCTGGTTCTAACCTTTTTTAGCTAGACAGATCTTCAAAAGGTGGTGAACTGGCAATATTTACCAAGGAACAACTTCATTGCTCAGTGCAAGTCTGTCCCCAAACAATTTGATTGGCTGGTTTTAAGCATTAAGCTTTCAAATAGCTCTTTGTTCATGGTTGCTGGGTGTTATTATCCACCATAAGCACCGGTCTGTACCCTACCTGCCCTAAGCTTTCTCCTGGCCCCCTCTGAATTTGTCCTGCTAGGTGACCTAAACTGAATAAGTTCTAAAGCAATGGGACTCCCTAAATCTTTCTCAGGTTATTACCAATCCCACAAGGTATGATTCCAAACACCCAGAAAAGGTTACTCTCCTTGATGTTATCCTCATAAATAATCCCGATAGGTATTATTTGTGACATGATGACTCCTTGCTGTCCCCAGTCCACCTGGCCGTGCTGCTGCTCCAGTTTCAACTGTTCTGCCTTATTATTATTGGACCATGCTGGTCATTTATGAACATTTGAACATCTTGGCCATGTTCTGTTATAATCTCCACCCGGCACAGCCAGAAGCCTGGTTCCTCTCTAGGTTTCTTCCTAGGTTTTGGCCTTTCTAGGGAGTTTTTCCTAGCCACCGTGCTTCTACACCTGCATTGCTTGCTGTTTGGGGTTTTAGGCTGGGTTTCTGTACAGCACTTTGAGATATCAACTGATGTACGAAGGGCTATATAAATACATTTGATTTGATTTGGTATCAGTCCGGTGTTTTCGGTAATGAACTTAGTGATCCCTGTTTTACAGCCTGTGTTCGTAATGGCTGCTCAGTTAAACGACCTGTCCTGCTAAAAAACTGCCTTCCTTCATGACCTGGCCTCTGTAAATTTCTATAGAATCAGCTTGATCCCCTCTGTTCTTCTTTAAGGTTGCAGCCCCTATAATCGCTAAGCCTATCTCTAACCTTTTCAGCCTGTCTCTCCTCTCTGGGGAGGTTCCCATTGCTTGGAAGGCAGCCATGGTGTGTCCTTTATTTAAAGGGGGAGATCAATCTGATCCTAACTGTTATAGGCCAATTTCTATTTTGCCCTGTTTATCAAATGTGTTGGAAAAACTTGCCAATGATCAACTTACTGGCTTTCTTGATGTCTATAGATGTCACGCCCTAATCTGTTTCACCTGTCCTTGTGCTTGTCACCACCCCCCTCCAGGTGTCGCCAATCTTCCCCATTATACCCTGTGTATTTATACCTGTGTTTTCTGTCTGTCGGTTGCCAGTTCGTCTTGTTTTGTTCAAGCCTACCAGCGTTTTGTCTCAGCTCCTGTTTTCCCTAATCTCTCTTTTTCTCATCCTCCTGGTTTTTGACCTCTGCCTGTCCTGACCCGTACCTGCCCGCCTGACCACTGCCTGTCTCTGTCCATGATTCTGACTGCCGCCCTGTACCTTGGCCTCTGCTCTGGATTATCGATCCCTGCCTGCCTTGACCTGTCGTTTGCCTGGTTACAATAAACAGTGTTACTTCACACAATCTGCACTTGAGTCTTACCTTGATTCCTGATAATAGTATTCTCTCTGGTATGCAATCTGGTTTCCGCTCAGGTTATGGATGTGTCACTGCAATCTTAAAGGTCCTAAATTATGTTACCATTGCCCTTGATTCTAAGCAATGTTGTGCAGCTATTTTTATTGACTTGGCCAACGCTTTTGATACGGTAGAGCATTACATTTTTCTGGGCCGGCTAAAGAGTATTGGTGTCTCTGAGGGGTATTTGGCCTGGTTTGCCAACTACCTCAAGTGCAGTGTATAAAGTCAGAACATCTGCTGTCTCAGTCACTGCCTGTCACCAAGGGAGTACACCAAGGCTAGATCCTAGGCCCCACGATCTTCTCAGTTTACATCAACAACATAGCTCAGGCAGTAGGTATCTCTCTCATCCATTTATAGGCAGATGATACAATTTTATACTCAGCTGGCCCCTCCCCAGATTTTGAGTTAAACACTCTACAACAAAGCTTTCCTAGTGTTCAACAAGCTTTCTCTGCCCTTAACCCTGTTCGGAACACTTCCAAAACAGAGGTAATGTGGTTCGGTAAGAAGAATGCCCTTCTCCTCACCAGTGTGATTCCTACCTCAGAGGGTTTAGAGCTTGAGGTAGTCACCTCATAAAAGTACTTGAGAGTATGGCTAGATTTCACTGCCTTTGGTTCCTTCCCCAGGCGTCGTTGTTTCTGTTTCCTGTCCGTGTTTCTTGTTCCTGTCGTGTTTCTTGTTTTGTATTATGTTTAATTTATTTATTAAAACACTCACTCCCTGAACTTGCTTCCCGACTCTCAGCGCACATGGTTACATTGGCAGGTAAGGGTGCCCTCGAGCAGCTAGATGGGCTTTACCATTCAGCCATCAGATTTTTCACCAATGCTCCTTATAGGACACATCATTGCACTCTATACTCCTCTGTAAACTGTCCATCTCTGTATACGGGGCGCAAGACCCACTGGTTGATGCTTATTTATAAAACCATCTAAGGCCTCAGTCCCCTCTATCTGAAATACCTACTGCAGCCCTCATCATCACCCATTCTGCCAGTCACATTCTGTTAAAGGTCCACAAAGCACACACATCCCTGGGTCGCTCCTCTTTTCAGTTTGCTGCAGCTAGGGACTGGAACGAGCTCCAAAAAACACTCAAACTGGACCGTTTTATAGCCATCTCTTCATTCAAACACTCAATCATGGACCCTCTTAATGACACTACTTGATGCTCCGCGTGATGTATTGTCGTCTCTGTCTTCTTTCCCTTTGTGCTGACTTCTATGCCTATGTGCCATGCTTTAAGCTGCTATTATGTTATGCTGCTGCCATGCTGTGTTGCTACCATGTTGTCATGTTGTGTTGCTACCATGCTGTGTTGTCATGTGTTGCTGCCATGCTGTGTAGTTGTCTCTAGGGTCTCTTCATGTAGTGTTGTGGTGTCTCTCTCGTCGTGCTGTGTATTTTGTCCTACTTTTTAAAATGTTTTTCCAGCCCCCATCCCCGCAGGACGCCTTTTTCCATTTAATAGGTCGTCATTTTAAATACAAATTTGTTCTTAACTGACTTGCCTAGTTAAATATATAAACTTAAATAACTAAATAAGCTGTTTACCCCACAAAAAGTGGCGGGGTGCCCACTTTATTGTTTAAATCCTAGAATAATGATACATGTGGTATCTTCCCGAATATAGGGCAGAGTTTTCTCTAAATATGGAGCTATGGGTTCAGACATTGATGTGTGCCGACTGGAGAGCATGTGGTTCAGGAATGGAAGTTTCTACTTTGTAAGGGATGTGAGTGTGCACAGTAATGCATTTGAAATGAGCTGTTATGTTTTTGTTCCTCTGTGCATAGACTTTTGAGAATCATATGACAAAGTCATATTCTCTTTGTGTCACGTCACATTGGAGGGAAAGAGAGTAGGCCTACTATGGATGGTTGTAACCTAAACTGTCACAAATTACACCCTATTTCTTATGTAGTGCACTACTTTTGACCATAGCACCTTTTTTTCTAAGAGTGTAGAGCTATCTAGAACCTTAAAAGGTTATTTGGCTGTCCCCATAGGAGGACCCTTTGAATAACCCTTTTGGTTCCATTCTACAGAGGGTTCTACATGGAACCAAAAAGGGTTCTACATGGCACCAAAAAGGGTTTTCCTATGGGGACCACCGAGGAACTCTTTCGGAACCCTTTTTCAAATAATGTATTTCACGATCTAGGGCATAGGGTGCCATTTGGGACTCAGCCCTACTGCATGCTAATCCACGTGCCGTTTCGCTCTGTAGACACTGTTCTGGTGTTCCGTTGTTTAGCTGGAATGGAAGGTTCGTAGCCGGTATATTTGAATGTGATACACTACATGACCAAAAGTATGTTTACATGTCCCCCATTGTTGCTATAACAGCCTCAACTCTTCTGGGAAAGCTTTCCACTAGATGTTGGAACATTGCTGCAGGGACTTGCTTCCATTCAGCCACAAGAGCATTAGTGAGGTCGGGCACTGATATTGGGCAATTAGGCCTGGCTTGTAGTCGGTGTTCCAATTCATCCCAAAGGTGTTCAATGGGGTTGAGGTCAGGGCTCTGTGCAGACCCGTCAAGTTCTTCCACACCGATCTCGACAAACCATTTCTAAATCGTCCTCACTTTGTGTATTGCGACATTTTCATGGTGAAACAAGAAAGGGCCTTCCACAAGTTGGAAGCACAGAATGGTCTTGAATGTCTTTGTATGCTGTAGCGTTAACATTTCCCTTCACTGGAACTAAGGGGCCTAGCCTGAACCATGAAAAACAGCCCCAGACCACTATTCCTCCTCCACCAAACTTTACTGTTGGCACTATGCATTCGAGCAGGTAGCGTTCTCCTGGCATCCGCCAAACCGTGTGATTCATCAATCCAGAGAACGCGTTTCCACTGCTCCAGAGTCTAGTGGTGGTGAGCTTTACTCCACTCTAGCCGACGCTTGGTATTACACTTTGTGACTGCTCGGCCGTGTAACCACACTTCATGAAGCTGACAAACAGTTATTGTGCTGACCTTGCTTCCAGAGGCAGTTTGGAACTCGGTAGTGAGTGTTGCAACCGAGGACAGACAATTGTTTTGCGCTAAGTGGTTCAGCACTCGGCGGTCCCGTTCTGTGAGCTTGTGTAGCCTACCACTTCCCAGCTGAGCCATTGTTGCTGCTAGATGTTTCCACTTCACAATAACAGCTCTATCAGGGCATAACTTTGACTAACTCAAATCAAAGTTGATTTGTCACGTCCGCCGAATATAACAGGTGTTGACCTTACAGTGAAATGCTTACTTACAGCCTCTAACCAACAGTGTAATTAAAAAAAAAGGTATTACATGAACATTAGGTAAGTAAAAAGACAGAGAAAAATAACAGTCGCGAGGCTATATACAGGCACTGGTTAGTCGGGCTGATTGAGGTAGTATGTACGTGTAGATATGGTTAAAGTGACTATGCATATATGATAAACAGAGAGTAGCAGTAGCGTAAAAGAGGGGATGGCGAGTGGTGGGACGTGGGACACAATGCAAATAGCCCAGGTAGCCAATGTGCAGGGGCACCGGTTTGTCAGGTTCAATTGAGGAAGCATGTACATGAATGTATATCAAATCAAATCAACCCTAACCCTAATCTTTCTTCCAGCGACATTTTGTGACTGACTTGTTGGAAAGGTGGCATCCTATGACAGTTCTACTTTGAAAGTCACTGAGCTCTTAAGTGTCCACATACTTTTATGTGTAAATTTGGTGTATGTGGTTGTCTCACCTAGTTACCCGAAGATGAACGCACTAACTAGAAGTCGCTCTGGATCAGAGCACCTGGTGAATGACTCAAGTGTAAATATTTTACACACTGTACCAGTCAAATGTTGGCACACACCTACTCATGCAAGGGGGTTTCTTTGTTTTACTATTTTCTATACTGTTGAATAATAGTGAAGACATCAAACCTATGAAATTACACATGTGGAATCATGTAGTAACAAAAGTGTTAAACAAATCAAAATGTATTTTATATTTGAGATTCTTCAAAGTAACCACCCTTGGCCAAGATGATAGCTTTGCACACTCTAGGGTATTCTCTCAATAGTCACCTGGAATGCATTTCAATTAACAGGTGTGCCTTGTTAAATACATTTGTGGAATTTCCTTCCTTCTCAATGCGTTTTAGCCAATTAATTGTGTTGTGAGAAGGTAGGGGTGGTATACAGAAGATGGCCCTATTTGGTAAAAGACCAAGTCCATATTATGGCAAGAACAGCTCATATAAGCAAAGAGAAATGACAGTCCATTGTTACTTTAAGACATGAAGGTCAGTCAATGCCGAACATTGCAGGAACTTTGAAAGTTTCTTCAAGTGCAGTCACAAAAAGCATCAAACGCTATAATGAAACTGGCTCTCATGAAGACCGCCACAGGAAAGGAAGACCCAGAGTTACCTCTGCTGCAGAGGCTAAATTCATTAGAGTTACCAGCCTCAGAAATTGCAGCCCAAATAAATTCTTCAGAGTTCAAGTAACAGACACATCAAAACATCAACTGTTCAGAGGAGACTGCCTGAATCAGGCCTTCATGGTGGAATTTCTGCAAAGAAACCACTACTTCTGTTGCCAGCCAGCTGGTTAGCAAGCTGCCCACCAGTTCTGGTTTGTTTGGAAGCAACCAAGTAAAGAAGTATTATGTAGAGTTAGGGGTTCAGCCAAACTCTTTTTCTTTTGCAAAGGTAGCAACAGCCAAAAAGGTCAGTATGCTGGCAGAGCTTAAATGCTCTAAAGCCACAGGCCTGGATAATATTCCAGCATGGTTTCTTATAGATCCTGCTGAGCAAATTGGCCCTTGTGTTATGGATATCATTAATCTCTCTCTTGAACAAGGCATCTTTCCCAGGGACATGATACAAGTTAAAGTTATACCTCTGTAGAAGAAGGTGATAAAGTCTGCCCCTGAGAATTATAGGCCTGTATCTATCCTCTGTAACATCAACGATCCTGGAGAGAGTTGTACATGAGCAGATGTATGAATATGTTAACAAACAAAGTCTAATGTATGATTGTATGATTTTCAGTCGGGATTTGGAAGAGCATACTCCACTGATTAATGTCTACTTTACTTGACTGACTTCATCAGGAAAGAGATTGATGAGGGAGACCTCCGTGGAATGGTACTGCTTGACCTACAGAAGGCCTTTGATACAGTACTAGTACTTCCTGGTTTGGGGGCTTATCTAAACGTATGAAGGGAAAGCTCCAGATAGCACGGAATAAGCTGATCATGGTAGTATTGAAGGTGAATCCTCATACTCACATAGGCAGGAGCTGCTTTCAGGAACTAAACTGGCTGCCTGTTGAGGCTAGAATGTCCCAGATTAGACTAGGTTCGGTTTACAGGAGTATTTATGGTCCTGCGTCCAGATATCTAAGTGATTACTTTCCTCATATTAAGGATGCACACCATCACAGCACCAGATCAGGTGTTGCTGATGTGTGCTTATACAGGTTCAGGAGTAATGCCAGGAAAGGTACTTTCTTGTATACTGGAGCCTCAGAATGGATTGAGTTGCCTCTGCCCATAAAAACAACGTTCTCTCTGGGCAGCTTTAAAAATAAAGTAAAAATATGCTTGATGTCTTCAGTGCCCATAATGAATAACCCCTATGATGTAACTGCAATGATGAGCTAGTTGTTCTTCTTCTCTGTATTTGACAATTATTTCACTGCCATACTGTGTTTAACTGTGTTCGATCTTGTCTCAAGAGGACCACAATGGAAACAAGTCCCAGACTTTATTGTTTGTTATCCTCAATGATTTTATTTATGTGCATGTATGGCTTTTGAAGTTTTGTGTGCTTGTTTTTTAAAATGGTTGAATTACTAAACTAAACTACTAAAGGGCACCAATAAGAAGAAGAGGCCTGCTTGGGCCAAGAAACACGAGCAATGGATACTATACCGGTGGAAATCTGTCCTTTGGTCTGATGAGTCGAAAGTTTAGATTTTTGGTTCCAACCGCTGTGTCTTTGAGACGCAGAGTAGGTGAACAGATGATCTCCGCCAGTGTGGTTCTCACCATAAAGCATAGAGGAGGTGTGATGATGTGGGGCTGCTTTGCTGGTGACACCGTCTGTGATTTATTTAGAATTCAAGGCACACTGGCTTCCATAGCATTCTACAGTGACATGCCATCCCATGTCTTCACTTTGATGTCTTCACACAGCTTTGACAGAGTGATGCAAAGTGTAAAAAAGGGCTCAACCTACACCACTCTCCCATATATTCAAAAATGAAAGCAATTTACACAAATTAAATTCAGAGTCAGATGAGCAACATGTTCAACAAAACAATAAACTTGTATTACAGGCGCATAAACCTTAGATACATTCGCAACCAATGGCAAGTGAGAGTATGCATTGTCAATTAAGCTTGGCAGTAAGTCAGAACATAGTTGAGTCAGAAAACACCACATTACTTCAGGACATCCATGGGCAATAGCCCCAAAATTGTTCCTTGACCTTGTGTAAAACCAAACATGACATCACTGCACTGGAAGAAAGCCACAGACATCCACAGATTAGAAAATCTCCCTCCGATTCAATTCCACATATCTAAATCTGCCTCTCTGCACAATCAAGCTCCTTAGCGACTACATGACAAAGCGCCCAAGGTAGTGATTCACCTGCTCAGTGTCCCTCCAAATGTCCACGCCGGCAAGTCATTTGTTAGTGCTCCATTATGTCACGTCGCCAAATGTATTCCATTTGTTATGTGCGCAGGGGTGACAACAGTGGAAATGTTCTTGCTAATTTAATGCCTATTGAGACAGAAGATTGGATGTACTTCAGGGGCCTGCAATGTGTTACGTGTCGCCAAGCTGCCGATTTCTGACAGAGATTAATTAAAATTAAACTTTAGGGTGGGTGGTGGTGGTGGTGGGTGGGGGGGCTGTGACAGTCGCCATCTCCCGTCCATATTTCTTCATAATTGGAAATGGAAAGTCTCTCAAAGAGCCCAATGCGCCCTGGTCAAAAGTAGTACACTATGTAGGGAGCCATTTGGGATGCACAGGAGATTTCTTTGGGAAGCCAAGTTGGGAAAGCTGAGGCAATGAATGCTTTCACCAGAACCCACTCGTGGTCCTTTGAACACTAAACATAGCGACAAAAGTAAGTTCAATTTGAGATGGGATTTCATTCAGGGATTAGTGCCTTCATGACTACCTCATCGTTCATTTCATTTTGGCTATTCCACATCACAGTCCCATAATTGCCATACAAACTCACTCACTTTGTTTGGTAGGTTAAGTCTCCAAAAATGAACATTGCAACCACCATTGTGAAGCAATAACATTGCAAGATTTCACCCCCCTCCAGGCGACACCTGGAGGGGGTGGAAACAAGCACAAAGACAGGTGAAACAGATCAGGGTGTGACACCAGGGGATATACTTGTACATCAAGCTATCTCATCCTACAGAAACAGGCCACTGGGCACAGACGTCAATTCAACGTCTATTCCACGTTGGGTCAACGTCATTTAATTGAAATGACGTGGAAACAATGTTGATTCAACCAGCGTGTACCCAGTGAGAGGAGATGGGTTGGTTCAGACAAGATTACTTACTTAAGAGGCCCAGTGCAGCCAAAAACATTATTTTCCCAGTGTTTTATATATACTGTGTCCACACTATGAGGTTGAAATAATACTATGAAATTGTGAAAATGATAATGCCATTTTAGTGTGAGAGCTGTTTGTAAACGCATTTTAGCATGTTTTGGTGGGATGGAGTTTTGGCCTGCCTGGTGACATCACCAGAAGGTCAATTAGTTAATAGACCAATAAGAAAGAGTACCAAACCTTTCCGCCAATAACAGTTTGTTTTCAGTGTTCCTCTCCTCACTCAGATCAGTCGTAGCAAAATTCTTGCTAAACCATTTGAATTGAAAACAATCACAGGAAGGTACTTCATTGTTACCCAGAAATGATTTGTGAATGCAGTGATTGGGGAAATTGCCGTGTGTAAAGTGCTGTCTTTTGGATTCAATGTTAAGCAGGTGTCCTGACTCTGTGGTCACAAAAGATCCCGTGGCACTTTACCGTAAGAGTAGGGATGTTAACCCCGGCGTCCTTGCTAAATTCCCAATCTGGCCCTTATACGATCATGGCCAGCTAATTATCCCCAGCGTCCAATTGGCTCATTAATCCCCCCCTTCTCTCCCTTGTAACTATTCCCCCGGTCGTTGCTATGAATGAGAATGTGTTCTCAGTCAATTTACCTGGTAAAATAAGGGTTAAATAAAATACAAAAAATATTTTGGTTAAATGTAAACTAGATCTGTGCTGGGTAACTTCACTAATAATGGCTCACGAAATGTTTCTGCCTGTTCAAGGAGAGACTGCACCAAATGTATAGAGCTCCTTTCAGCTATTTCTCCTGTTCGCTCTGTAATCCTTAGTCAAAGGATCAAACATGTTTTATGCCTTTCTCTCGAGACAGAAGATTACAGGCTGTCACTCCAAGGGTTTGGGTCGGACCCATGCCGTCTGCGTTCCTGGTGGATTTGATCCTCTCTGCATGAGTACCAGTTAAGGGTAAAAAAAACCCAGGTATTCATGACGCAATTCCATGCATCTGGGAGCCAAGGTGTCCCATTTCGACAGCTCGAGTAATCGGATGCCATAGTATAGAGACGCATATACACCTGTATACTTAACACAACACTTACTTAGCGTAACACAAGTAAAACGGAGGAACAAAAATGTCAAGCACTGACACTTCTATCAGGATTGGGTCCTGTGTGGCTTAGTTGGTAGAATGTGGCACTTTCAACGCTAGGATTGTGGGTTTGATTCCCGCTGGAGCCGCACGTATGACTGTAAATTGCTTTGGATAAAAGCGTCTTCTAAATTACATAGATTATATGCCATATATCTTGAAGACACAACTCCACTATCTACAACAAGGCAATACACGAAGAAAAGAACAAACCCCATTTAGATGCATTAAATGCTTCGATCTACTCTGTGATGTGTTGTAGAGACGTTAAGCTGTTGCAAGTTGTTTATCTTTGTAGGGGGTACTGCCCTGGGGTATGTACGTTTTGTCTTATTGTTTTCACTCATTGTTTGGGCTATTAACAATAGCAAAAGGGCACGGGGGTATATCTATGGAGAACATGGCAAAAGGGTTCATATGCAAGCCTGGGGACCTTGGCTAGTTACTGAAATGATGCACTAGAGGCTGGTGTGAGGTTTTCTGGAGGTTGTGAGTACATTATGGTAGCGTTATGTGTGGAAAATGGGGTTGAGAAGTCAATGCTTATAATAAACAACATATTTTACGTGGATATACTGTAGGCATCATGTCAAATTTTGCCAAAGTAAATGGAAGCTTGTGTTACCTTTTTGATTAGATTTTTTTTACTCTATTTCTTGAATTGTGTTGTTGGTTAAGGGCTAGTTTATACCTGTTGTATTCGACGCTGTCACACCCTGGCCTTAGTTATCTTTGTTTTCTTTATTATTTTGGTTAGGCCAGGGTGTGATATGGGTGATTTATGTGTTTTGCCTTGTCTAGAGGTTTTTGTAGATTTGTGGGGTTGTGTTCAGTTAAGGTGTCTAGGTAAGTCTATGGTTGCCTAGATTGGTTCTCAATCAGAGGCAGGTGTTTATTGTTCTCTGATTGGGAACAATATTTAGGCAGCCATATTCTTTGAGAATTTTGTGGGTGATTGTTTCCTGTCTTTGTGTTTTATGCACCAGTTAAGACTGTTACGGTTTTCACGTTTATTGTTTTGTAGTTTGTTCATGTTTGAGTTTTCTTATTAAAGAACCATGAACTATAACCACGCTGCGTTTTGGTCCGATCCCTGTTTCACCGCTTCAGAGGAAGAGGAGGAAGAAAACCGTGACAGACACGTGTAACATACAATTTGATTTATTTTGTGTAATGATGTTATACACCATTGGATACAACAGAAAATATAACCTCACTCTCACTAGAACTCACCATGAACTACTACCTGAAATTGTACATTTCAGATCATGTATTCAATGATTTCTGGAGGCCCAAGCTAGGAATTGATTTCCCTTTTACAGCTAAACTATGTCAAACTTCTCTGAGTGAAATGGATTACCAAGTTGCTCGCAGATGACAACAGCTCAAAAATACTAAATCATATCTGTTTGCTCTATAATATTTCCCAACACGAGTCTGAAAATACCTATAATATAACCATATGAAATGGTGACAAAATCCCTCTCGAAACTCAAAAGGGGATCGATAGATTCTGTGACCAACCATTTGTACTGCAATGATATAACAAGCTGCAAGAAGACCTCCTTATCTGCAAGGAAACGGACTTATCTGTTAATGTAATATATCATGAATAAGGAGTAGAAAACCTATTAATTCAACTGCCACTTTCAATCGGACTTAGAGCAATTTGATCCACCAAAAACTAATAGAAAATGACACAGCAAATGCGTCTGTTATTGGTAAATTTCATGGCTCAGGGCAAGTGATTTCCCTGTAACTCCAGATATTAATATTGGAATGACTTCAGTGTTCTATAATATTAATTGTTTGTCTTGATCAAACTGACCATTCATTCACAATTCTTTCACTTTCTAATGTTATGAAAAATAACTCCTCACTTCCTCTATTCTGAGGATATTAGGGAAGCCTTTATTCTATTTATTATCTTATTTGTGGAGTAACAACTGCTAGTGGAAGAGACAGACCTGATTCGCTGTGAATATGCAAATCTTGTAGACCACACAAGTTAGCCTGCATTACATCATGCATCTTAGTAATGCTATTCTGCAGCGAGTCGATAATGCTTCTGTCCTTCAGCTAATACCAACGAGCTAATGATTCCATTCTCCCACCCCTGTTCTCTCTGTTATATTCGGGTTGTTTGGGATGTTATACGGTATATTGATCCTTAGTCAGAAATAGTGCAGACATTCTTTGTAATTCTCACACTGTTTACACATGAGAGACTGTAAGGAGACTGCTGACCTGCAAAGACGACTAACCAAAATCAAAAACGGACCCTTTCCTTCACCGTAACCAAACCTTCACCCTAACCCTAACCGAATTTTAACCAATTGTGAAATGAGATATCGGTTTGCAGATCAGGAGTGTCCGTATAGTATTTTCCTGTGCACACATTTATCCAAATTCTGTGTCCACAGTCATTATGCTATCGCTGAAACAAGGCGTGTAGCTGTACATAGAATATGTTTTGTGTCAGGCGACGAGGATTTTTGTTGATGGAAAAACTCTAGTCTAAAGTCTGTGTTATGACCCTGCCATACACAATTCAGCACTGCAGCCTTGAAGTTGAATTGAGGTAACGAGTCGACGCCAGAGCAGTGGGTTGACATCTTAAGGGAGATAGAGAGCACCTTGAGATAGAGAGGTCCTCGACACAGAAATCAAAAATCAAAATCAAACCAAGTCAAATTATATTTGTCGCATGCGCCAAATAAAACAGGTGTAGACCTTTCAGTGAAATGCTTACTTTACAAGCCCTTAACCAACAATGCAGTGTTAAGTGTTAAGAAAGTATTTACTAAATAAACTGAAGTAAACAATAAATAAATAGAAATCGAAATGAATAAAAGAAGAAAATACGAGACTATACGAGACTATATGCAGGGTGTACCGGTACAGAGTCAATGTGCGGGGGCAAAGGTTAATTGAGGTAATATGTACATGTAGGTAGAGGTAAAGTGACTATGCATAGATATAAACAGAGAGTACAAAGGGGGTGGGGGGTGGGATCAATGCAAATAGTCCGGGTTTCCATTTGGTTATCTGTTCAGGAGTCTTATGGCTTGGGGGTAGAAGCTGTTTAGAAGCATTTTGGACTTAGACTTGGCACTCCAGTACCGCTTGCCATGCGGTAGCAGAGAGAACAGTCTATGACTAGGGTGGCTTGAGTCTGACGATTTTTAGGGCCTTCCTCTGACACCGTCTGGTATAGAGGAACTGGATGGCAGGAAGCTTGGCCCCGGTGATGTACTGGGCCATACACACTACCCTCTGTAGTGCCTTACAGTCGGAGGCTAAGCAGTTGCCATATCAGGCAGTGATGCAACCAGTCTGGATACTCTCGACTGTGCAGCTGTAGAGCCTTTTGAGGATCTGATAAGCCATGATAAATCTTTTCAGTCTTCTGAGGGGGAATAGACGTTGTCGTGCCCTCTTCACAACTGTCTTGGTGTGTTTTGACAGTTTGTTGGTGATGTGGACACCAAGGGACTAGAAGCTCTAAACCTGCTCCACTACAGCCCCGTCGATGAGAATGGGGTGTGCTCGGCCCTCCGTTTTCTATAGTACACAATCATCTCCTTTGTCTTGATCACGTTGAGGGAGAGGTTGTTATCCTGGCAAAACACTGCCAGGTCTCTGACCTCTTCTCTATAGGCTGTCTCATTGTTGTTGGTGATCAGGCCTACCATTGTTGTGTTGTCTGCAAACTTAATGATGTGTTGGAGTCGTGGGTGGTCATGCAGTTATGGGTGAACAGGGAGTACAGGAGGATACTGAGCACACACTCCTGAGGGGCCCCCGTGTTGAGGAGTAGCCTGGCAGATGTGGTGTTACCTACAGTTGAAATACATAGTCATTAAAACTCGTTTTTCAACCACTCCACATATTTCTTGTGAACAAACTAGTTTTTGCAAGTTGGTTGGACATCTACTTTCTGCATGACACAAGGCATTTTTCCAACAATTAAACAATTGAACCAACAAATTATTTCACTTATATTTCACTGTATCACAATTCCAGTGGGTCAGAAGTTTACATACACTAAGTTGACTGTGCCTTTAAATAGCTTGGAAAATTCCAGAAAATGATGTCATGGCTTTAGAAGCTTCTGATAGGTTAATTGACATAATTTGAGTCAATTGGAGGTGTACCTGTGGATGTATTTCAAGGCCTACCTTCAAACTCAGTGCCTCTGCTTGACGTCATGGTAAAATATAAAACTAGCCAAGACCTCAGAAAAAAAAATTGTAGACCTCCACAAGCCTGGTTTATCCCTGGGAGCAATTTCCAATTGCCTGAAGGTACTACGTTCATCTGTACAAACAATAGTACGCAAGTACAAACACCATGGCACCACGCAGCCGTCATACCGCTCAGGAAGGAGACGCGTTCTGTCTCCTAGAGATGAATGTACTTTGGTGTGAAAAGTGCAAATCAATCCCAGAACAACAGCAAATTACCTTGTAAAGATGCTGGAGGAAACAGGTACAAAAGTATCTATATCCACAGTAAAACAAGTCCTATATCGACATAACCTGAAAGGCCGCTCAGCAAGGAAGAAGCCACTGCTCCAAAACCGCCATAAAAAAGCCAGACTACGGTTTGCAAATGCACATGAGGACAAAGATCATACTTTTTGTAGAATTGTCCACTGGTCTGATGAATCAAAAATAGAACTGTTTGGCCATAATGACCATCGTTATGTTTGGAGGAAAAGGGAAGGCTTGCAAACCGAAGAACACCATCCCAACCGTGAAGTACGGAGGTGGCAGTATGTTGTGGAGGTGCTTTGCTGCAGGAGGGACTGGTGCACTTCACAAAACAGATGGCATCATGAGGGAGGACAATTGTGGATATATTGAAGCAACATCTCAAGACATCAGTCAGGAAGTTACAGCTTGGTCGCAAATGGGTCTTCCAAATGGACAATGATCCCAAGCATACTTCCAAAGTTGTGGAAAAATGGCTTAAGGACAACAAAGTCAAGGTATTGGAGTGGCCATCACAAAGCCCTGACCTCAATCCCATAGAAAATGAGTGGGCAGAACTGAAAAAGCGTTTGTGAGCAAGGAGGCCTACAATCCTGACTCAGTTGCACCAGCTCTGTCAGGAGGAATGGGCCAAAATTCACCAAACTTATTGTGGGGAGCTTGTGGAAGGCTACCCAAAATGTTTGACCCAAGATAAACAATTTAAAGGCAATGTTACCAAATACTAATTGAGTGTATGTAAACTTCTGACACACTGGGATTGTGATGAAAGAAATAAAAGCTGAAATAAATCATTCTCTCCACGTTTATTCTGACATTTCACATTCTTAAAATAAAGTGGTGATCCTAACTGACCTAAAGACAGGGAATTTTTACTAGGATTAAATGTCAGGAATTGTAAAACTGAATTTAAATGTATTTGGCTAAGGTGTATGTAAACTTCCGACTTCAACTGTTCCTTTACCAACTGAGGGCGGTCTGTCAGGAAGAAGCGTCCGAGTTCTTTGAGCGCTGGGCACACCACGTAATTTCAACATGGATAATTGTGTAATATTTGGTTGATCAATGAGATTACAACCTATATTCACCCAATCAAAAAGACTGCCAAATGTTGAACTTCGAATGTTTTTATAACTATGCTTTCAAACATCTGAAAGCACAATCAAATTCCAATCAAAAAGCAATTTCTGTGCTTTGGTTTAGTTTTTGGTTTAGTTGTCACTCAATTGTCTATAACTGCGCTTTCAACCATTTAAAAGCAAAGTTCAAATGAGACTATATTGTCAGCTATTTGGTTTATTTATACAGCAGATTATTGTGTTTTCACTCTGCTTCATCTAACAGCAGAACCAAATGACCTGGATTGCAGTTGAGATAACATTACAACCAGGCCTACATGGTGCAAGTGGTCAATGCCGTTCAACATTCTGTGCCGATAATTACAGCAATTGTGAAGATCTCCGTGGACCTGCGTTGACCTATGCATGCTGTTTTGAACCTGCATGCTTTATAAGATTACGTCAGAAGAATTCTGGGTTGAATTGAAACAATAGCTGTTGATAACTTTGCAAATGCTACATAGGCCTAATTACCATCGTTGATGATATATGATTGATAAATTATGGTGACATTTCATTTGCTATGTAAAACCTACCATTTGGGATGACTTTGATAGCAACATTGACTCTTCATTTTTAAGTGGAGATCTGATAACAATTGTTCTCACGACAGCACATTGGCAATAGTCAGTGACAAATATCATAGCTAAGCAAGGCTGGGCTTGGTTAAAACACTGGATGGGAGACCAAAGGGTATGTGTAGATACATCTATTCTCCAGTAGGAGGTGCTGCCCAGCCTGTTTTTATTTGGATACTGGATATAACGTTAAACATCTGTTTTTAAAGGTATGAATTCAACATATTTTATACAAGGTTGGTCTATGTTGAAATTTGGTTACCACGATGACATAATCATGTGGTTTAAATTTCACCCTCAAAACATAATTTTAAGGTGATTACTTTATTTTCAAATCCAATGTATTTTCCACGTAGATTCCACATCACAGTATGTTGACAAATTATGATGAAACAACGTTGGTTCAACTTGTTTGTGCTCAGTGAGTGGTGTTTTGTCTTCACAATACCTAGGTCCTCCTTGTATCCCCCCACCCACATTTTGTTGGTCTCAAGCGATGAGCACGAAAACAATACCCCTATCTGTTCTCTTTATTTAGGACACTTGCGTAACCTCGCCATTGTGGATTACGTGATGTTTGCCCGTTATGACATTTTCATTGTGTCGCTCTTTGAAGCTGCTGTAATTGGCCGTTTATATGTTTTATATGTTCTGAGCATTTGTCTCCGAGGCCTCTGTGCACTTTGACATAATTCCAGTGGCAATTCGCTGAAAGCCTCTGAAGTAGAACACACACTTCCCATCATTGGCATGTGCCCCAGGAGATAACTGTAGATGAGTTGGATTAAAGCAGAAACGGATATAGATAGAGGTTTCACCGTTTCCAATGAAACATTTTTGCAGTATGGAAAAACACTGAGTATATAAAACATTAAGAACACTTGTTCTATGATCTCTTATTGATGTCACTTGTTAAATCCACTTCCATCAGTGTAAATGAAGGGGAGGAGACCATTTAAGTAAGGAGTGTTAAGCCTTGAGACAATTGCGACATGGATTGTGTATTTGTGCCATTCAGAAGGTGAATGGGCAAGACAAAAGATTGAAGTGTCTTTGAACGGGGTATGGTACTGTAATAGGTGGCAGATGCACCGTTTGTGTCAAGAACTGTGTGGGTTTTTCATGCTCAACAGTTTCCCGAGTGGATCAAGAATGGTCCACCACGGGACTTCCGGTGGCCTTTTGGCAGAGATCCACGTGTAATTCTGAGTAACGTCTGAAAAGTCCAAAATCCATAATAAATTCCCGACAACTGGCCTCTGACCTTTCAAAATGCTTAATAACATGGACCTACACAACCAAGGACACCCAACTAAGACCAGCGAGGATACATCCAACTCTGCCATATTGAAGGCTCTTCGATGCAGGCGATGGTCAAACAAGCAGTTGAAGGAACTGCTTTCGGGAGAAATGAAATCACTTAAAGATGTGTTGGAGGCTTCCACCATATCCATCTTAAAACTCTCAAACGACATTGCCAGCCAATCTGTCAAATGCAAGTCTCTGGAGCGGCGCTGTTATGAGATGCAGGTTAGCGCCAGAGCCGCTACAGACCACCTGCCGAAATTAAGTGAAGCGACTGGGGGAGAAAATGATGTCGCTTGAAGACAGAGAGAGGAGACTGAAACAATGTCTGGTGGACCTGGAAGAAACTGCAGTGGGTTTTGACCCAAAAGGTTTCCAAAATGGAAACCAGCTGATATCTCAAAGTGCTGTACAGAAACCCAGCCTAAAACCCCAAACAGCAAGCAATGCAGGTGTAGAAGCACGGTGGCTAGGAAAAACTCCCTAGAAAGGCCAAAACCTAGGAAGAAACCTAGAGAGGAACCAGGCTATGAGGGGTGGCCAGTCCTCTTCTGGCTGTGCCGGGTGGAGATTATAACAGAACATGGCCAAGATGTTCAAATGTTCATAAATTACCAGAATTAGAGAGAGCATACTTAAATTCACACAGAACACCGAATAAGACAGGAGAAGTACTCCAGATGTAACAAACTGACCCTAGCCCCCCTACACATAAACTCCTACAGCATAAATACTGGAGGCTGAGACAGGAGGGGTCAGGAGACACTGTGGCCCCATCCAATGATACAAACAGGAAGGATATATCCCCACCCACTTTGCGAAAGCACAACCCCCACACCACTAGAAGGATAACTTCAACCACCAACTTACCATACTGAGACAACCCAGACAGGAAGATCACATCAGTGACTCAACCCACTCAAGTGACGCACTCCTCCTAGGGACAGCATGAAAGAGCACCAGTAAGCCAGTGACTCAGCCCCTGTAATAGGGTTAGAGGTAGAGAATCCCAGTGGAGAGAGGGGGGGAGCCAGCCAGGCAGAGACAGCAAGGGCGGTTCCTTGCGCCAGCGCCTTTCCGTTCACCTTCACACCCCTGGGCCAGACTACGCTCAATCATATGACCCACTGAAGAGATGAGTCTTCAGTAAAGACTTAAAGGTTGTGACCGAGTCTGCGTCTCTCACATGGGTAGGCAGGCCATTCCATAAAAATGGAGCTCTATAGGAGAAAGCCCTGCCTCCAGCTGTTGCTTAGAAATTCTAGGGACAATTAGGAGGCCTGTGTCTTGTGACCGTAGTGTACGTGTAGGTATGTACGGCAGGACCAAATCAGAAAGATAGGTAGGGCATTGCTGTAGTCTAACCTAGAAGTAACAAAAGCATGGATTAATTTTTCTGCATCATTTTTGGACAAAGTTTCTGATTTTTGCAATGTTATGTAGATGGGAAAAGCTGTCCTTGAAACAGTCTTCATATGTTCGTCAAAAGAGAGATTAGGGTCCAGAGTAACGCCGAGGTCCTTCAGTTTTATTTGAGACGACTGTACAACCTTCAAGATTAATTGTCAGATTCAACAGAAGATCTCTTTGTTTCTTGTGACCTAGAACAAGCATCTCCGTTTTGTCCGAGTTTAAACGTAGAAAGTTTGCAGCCATCCACTTCCTTATGTCTGAAACACAGGCTTCTTAGCGATGGCAATTTTGGGGCTTCACCATGTTTCATTGAAATGTACAGCTGTGTGTCATCCGCATAGCAGTGAAAGTTAACATTATGTTTTTGAATGACATCCCCAAGAGGTAAAATATATAGTGAAAACAATAGTGGTCCTAAAACGGAACCTTGAGGAACACCGACATTTACAGTTGATTTGTCAGAGGACAAACCATTCACAGAGACAAACTGATATCTTTCCGACAGATAAGATCGAAACCAGGCCCGAACTTGTCCATGTAGACCAATTTGGGTTTCCAATCTCTCCAAAAGAATGTGGTGATCGATGGTATCAAAAGCAGCACTAAGGTCTAGGAGCACGAGGACAGATGCAGAGCCTCAGTCTGATGCCGTTAAAAGGTCATTTACCACCTTCATAAGTGCAATGTCAGTGCTATGATGTGGTCTAAAGCATTTCGTATACATTGTTTGTCTTCAGGAAAGCAGTGAGTTGTGCAACAGCTTTTTCTAAAAATTGAGAGGAATGGAAGAATCGATATATTTTTCAAGAGAGACTTTATTACTGCCACTTTTAGTGAGTTTGGTACACATCCAGTGGATAGAGAGCTGTTTATTATGTTCAACATAATAGGGCCAAGCACAGGAAGGGCAGGGCCCATAACAGGAAGGGCCCAGAATAGGGCCAAGCACAGGAAGCAGCTCTTTCAGTAGTTTAGTTGGAATAGGGACCAGTATGCAGCTTGAAGGTTTAGAGGCCATGATTATTTTCATCATTGTGTCAAGAGATATAGTGCTAAAACACTTGAGCGTCTCTCTTGATCCTAGGTCCTGGCAGAGTTGTGCAGATTCAGGAGAACTGAGCTTTGAAGGAATACGCAGATTTAAAGAGGAGTCCGTAATTTGCTTTCTAATGATCATGATCTTTTCCTCAAAGAAGTTCATAAATTTATTACTGCTGAAGTGAAAGCCATCCTCACTTGGGGAATGCTGCTTTTTAGTTAGCTTTGCGACAGTATCAAAAATGTTTTTTATTGTATGTTAGTGTTGGCATGTCGGCTAGTATTTGTAACGTGATCCTGCCTTGTGTTGTATATTATGAAATAAAAATATAATTTTCATAAAAAGAACGATACAACACAGGGGTTAAGCTGATGATGGTTTTCTGACACAATCTCCCAATAAAAGTGAACCTGTCCTCTGGATAAATCAAGATGGACGCCTCAAACAGCTATCAGAGCTTTGTGTCATCTTAGGCGATTGTTTTGTCACTCTGGGTTGCTTCAAAATTGTGTTCACTCTTTTTACAGTCGTGGCCAAACGTTTTGAGAATGACACAAATATTAATTTTCACAAAGTCTGCTGCCTCAGTTTCTATGATGGCAATTTGCATATACGCCAGAAAGTTATGAAGAGTGATCAGATGAATTGCAATTAGCTCAGTTGGTAGAGCATGGTGCTTGTAACGCCAGGGTAGTGGGTTCGATCCCCGGGACCACCCATACGTAGAATGTATGCACACATGACTGTAAGTCGCTTTGGATAAAAGCGTCTGCTAAATGGCATATATGATTAATTGTACAGTCCCTCTTTGCCATGCAAATGAACTGAAACCCCAAAAAGCATTTTCACTGCATTTCAGCCCTGCCACAAAAGGACCAGCTGACATCATGTCAGTCATTCTTTCGTTAACACAGGTGTTGATGAGGACAAGGCTGGAGATCACTCTGTCATGCTGATTGAGTTCGAATAACAGACTGGAAGCTTCAAAAGGAGGGTGTAGCTTAGAATCATTGTTCTTCCTCTGTCAATCATGGTTACCTGCAAGCAAACACGTGCCGTCATCATTGCTTTGCACAAAAAGGGCTTCACGGGCAAGGATATTGCTGCCAGTAAGATTTCACGTAAATCAACTATTTATTAGATCATCAAGGATTTCAAGGAGAGCGGTTCAATTGTTGTGAAGAAGGCTTCTGGGCGCCCAAGAAAGTCCAGCAAGCACCAGATTCAGCTGTGGGATCGGGGCTTCACCAGTACAGAGCTTGCTCAGGAATGGCAGCAGGCAGGTGTGAGTGCATCTGCACACACAGTGAGGCGAAGACTTTTGGAGGATGGCCTGGTGTCAAGAAGGGCAGCAAAGAAGCCACTTCTCTCCAGGAAAAACATCAGGGACAGACTGATATTCTGCAAAAGGTACAGGGATTGGACTGCTGAGGACTGGGGTGAAGTCAAACCCCACAAATTCTGACAAACTCAAAGCATTGATTATGCAAGAATGGGCTGCCATCAGTCAGGATGTGGCCCAGAATTTAATTGACAGCATGCCAGGGAGGATTGCAGAGGTCATGAAAAAGAAGGGTCACCACTGCAAATATTGACTCTTTGCATCAACTTCATGTAGTTGTCAATAAAAGCCTTTGACACTTATGAAATGCTTGTAATTATACTTCAGTATTCCATAGTAACATCTGACAAAAATATCTAAAAACACTGAAGCAGCAAACTTTGTGGAAATTAATATCTAATATTTGTGTCATTCTCAAAACATTTGGTCACGACTGTACACTAAGTTGAGCAATTTCAGGGTAACGGAATTGCCCTGAGACTCCAATTTTTCACATACAAATTTATGCTAAACAAAAAAACATTTATTTCAAAGTTTTCAAACAAACAAACTTAACAATTTACACAGAACATTTTCAAAAACATATTTACTGAAATAACTGTGCAGATGCAAAGTTTGGTAACAGAATTTCTGTAAAATCTCCTGACATGACACCTTGACTTTGAACTCTATTTTGGTTACTGAAGTACAGTAATTGAAGTGGATTTACACCCATTAATAGAATTGTGGTAATGAAATTTCATCATAAATCCCTGATCTGTACTACACAGAAATGCATAATTATGGATATGACTGTCTTTCTCTTCATGGTTATGTATCCTAAATAGGTACACAAAAGGTATGCATATGTGGGTATTATTCTACACACTGCCTATTATTTTGATTGGTCCAGGCGGGCCAAATCTGAACCACTCATAGATGTCTATGTTTCACAATTTTGGACATCAAAGTAGAGCTCAGTAGAGTACAGTAGAGCACAGCACAGAACAGTAGAGAAGAGTTTAGCACAGTATAGTAGAGTTCAGTAAAGTAAAGTATAGTTTAGTACAGTACAATACAGCTCATGGGTAAGTGTCCTGAACTGAACTCTCCTTTCCTTTCCTTTCCTCTCCTCTCCTCTCCTCTCCTCTCCTCTCCTCTCCTCTCCTCTCCTCTCCTCTCCTCTCCTCTCCTCTCCTCTCCCTCCTCTCCTCTCCTCTCCTCTCCCTCTCCTCTCTACTCTACTCCTCTACTCTACTCTACTCTACTCTCCTCTCTACTCTACTCTACTCTACTCTACTCTACTCTACTCTACTCTACTCTACTCTACTCTACTCTACTCTACTCTACTCTACTCTACTCTACTCTCTACTCTACTCTACTCTACTCTACTCTACTCTACTCTACTCTACTCTACTCTACTCTACTCTACTCTACTCTACTCTACTCTACTCTACTCTACTCTACTCTACTCAACATGTTTTACTTTACTGTACTATGCTTTTCAAACGTGTGAAACATAGATGTCTCTGATTGGTTCATATTTGGGTCCTGGTCCAAATCTGAACCAATCAAGGTCCGGACCATAAATCAACATCTGTGGACTTTTAAATTAAAACGGATCTGGACCGTACCAAAAACGATCAAGGCCAGGGCGGACTGACCAAAATTCAAGACATTTTCATTTACATTTACATTTAAGTCATTTAGCAGACGCTCTTATCCAGAGCGACTTACAAATTGGTGCATTCACCACATTTTCAACATCCATGGACGTCCGGTGTCAGTGCTGAGTGGGTAAGGATGCTGGAGAAGTAGCATTATCGTCCCTCCTCATGAGGGAGATAAAATAGAAAATATCTTAAAGATATGTGTTTTTAATAACGTAGTTTCTAAAACGTCATATACATGTTGATATTAGTTGGCAGGTGTCTTTTTTTAATAGTAATTTCTAATACCTTTTAAGACTTGTTATGATAGATGTTGTCTAAGTCCCCTTTTTCCACCTGTTTGACCAGAAATTAGCCTTTGCTTATTCCTAATATGAAGGAGAGAAAATGGTTGAAAACTTCATATGCCTTAATAAATAAAAAAATGGACTCTCCTATGAACTTCACATCTTGGCGTTCGTGGGTTGTTTTACATGGACATGCCCATTTGCAAACATTGGAATGTGATACAAAACAAGCTTTGGTGCTTTAGGACCATGCGGATGCCGCTGAGGCTGGGTAGGCTGTTTGGAGTGTTTATCTACCTGGATATAATATATATATATATGTAAATACAGTGGGGCAAAAAAGTATTTCGCCAGTCACCAATTGTGCAAGTTCTCCCACTTAAAAAGATGAGAGAGGCCTGTAATTTTCATCATAGGTACACTTCAACTATGACAGACAAAATGTGGAGAAAATTAATCCAGAAAATCACATTATAGGATTTTAATGAATTTATTTGCAAATTATGGTGGAAAATAAGTATTTGGTCAATAACAAAAGTTTATCTCAATACTTTGTTATATACCCTTTGCTGGCAATGACAGAGCTCAAATGTTTTCTGTAAGTCGTCACACGGACTTTCAACTCCCTCCAAATATTTTCTATGGGGTTGAGACTGACTAGGCCACTCCAGGACCTTGAAATGCTTCCTACGAAGCCACTCCTTTGTTACCCGGGCGGTGTGTTTGGGAATATTGTCATGCTGAAAGACCCAGCCACGTTTCATCTTCAATGTCATTGCTGATGGTAGGATTTGTTACTTTGGTCCCAGCTCTCTGCAGGTCATTCACTAGGTCCCCACGTGTGGTTCTGAGATTTTTGCTCACCGTTCTTGTGATCATTTTGACCCCACGGGGTGAGATCTTGCGTGGAGCCCCAGATCGAGGGAGATTATCAGTGGTCTTGTATGTCTTCCATTTCCTAATAATTGCTCCCACAGTTGATTTCTTAAACCAAACTGCTTACCTATTGCAGATTCAGTCTTCCCAGCCTGGTGCAGGTCTACAATTTTGTTTCTGGTTTCCTTTGACAGCTCTTTGGTCTTGGCCATAGTGGAGTTTGGAGTGTGACTGTTTGAGGTTGTGGACAGGTGTCTTTTATACTGATAACAAGTTCAAACGGGTGCCATTAATACAGGTAACGAGTGGAGGACAGAGGAGCCTCTTAAAGAAGTTGTTACAGGTCTGTGAGAGCCAGAGATCTTGCTTGTTTGTAGGTGACCAAATACTTATTTTCCACCATAATTTGCAAATAAATTCATTAAAATCCTACAATGTGATTTTCTGGATTTTTTTTCTCATTTTGTCTGTCATAGTTGAAGTGTACCTATGATGAAAATGACAGGCCTCTCTCATCTTTTTAAGTGGGAGAACTTGCACAATTGGTGGCTGACTAAATACGTTTTTGCCCCACTGTATATCTGTCCCCCCCCCACTTCTTAAACGAAAGCTACACTCTTACACCAAGACATTTGAAATTCTTGAAGAGTCCCAAGGTGTACTTCCCTACAGTATGAACAAACCTGTCCGTATTTATTTCTAAAGGCTGTTGTGGCTTCAATCAACAACAATAGGTACCCTTGTCATGATTGAATAACGTGGCGCACCTTTGTCTGACCTCTGTGAGACACAGACTGCAGAGAACAAAATACATATTGTACAACAGCCCACCGCTAAATGAGACCTGAGACCTCAATCTCATGATGCAAGACGACTTGAATACAGGAAAGAAGGGGGTTGATATGATCATTTGTGGCCTGCGAAGAAAAAGCTCCTATTGAAATCTTTATTATGTTGCAATAGTATAACTTTTAATTTAGTGGCGCAGCGGTCTAAGGCACTGCGGTGCTTAAGGCATCACTACAGATCTGGGTTTAATCCCAGGCTGTGTCACAGCTGGCCTTGAGACCCATGAGGCGGTGCAGCGTCGTGAGGGTTTTGTTCAGCTAAGATTTCCTTGTCCCATTGTGCTCTAGCGACTCCTTGTGGCGGGCAGGGAGCCTGCACACTGATATTGGTCGCCAGCTGGATGGTGTTTCCGCCAACACATTGGTGTGGTTGGATTCCGGGTTAAGCGAGCAGTGTGTCATGAAGTAGTGGGGCTTGGCAGGGTCATGGCCTTTGCCTCTCCTAAGTCCGTAGGGGGGTTGACGCAATGGGACAAGACTGTAAATACCAATTGGATATCACGTAATTGGGGAGAAAACGGTTCAAAGTACAAAAAAAAACCTGATATTGTATGCAATAAAATAACTGGGGAAGCTAGAAAACAAAAAACATAATACAACCTATGTATTGTGATAATTGCGTTGTTTGCTCTATAACCTGTTAATTCATATGCCAATGCGAACATGATAACATGATATATCGACCTAAAGGCAGAGAAAATAAGAAGACACAGTGGCAGAATAAATTCAACCACACCTTTGTTTTATCACAAAACCAGATAGCAACCTCTGTCCGGTTTAGTCCACAAAGCATATTGCATGTAACAGACAGTTACAGTGCATTCGGAAAGTATTCAGACCCCTTGACTTTTCCCCACCAAAAATGTACGTTATAGTCTTATTAAACAATGGATTCAATAGACTTTTTTTTCCTAATCAATTTACACACAAAAGCACATAATGACAAAACAAAAACAGTTTTTTTATATCACATTTGTGATACTAGGCATGTGTCACATGTTTTTTGGTGCACACCCATTGACAGTTGAGCTTACTTTTTTTGTCAAGGGAGGCCAAAAGCTCGCTGGCTTACCTTGCATTCCATTCAACGCTATGGGTGGCAACGATGTCATACTTGTTTCGACCAGACAGCATCAAATAGATGGCCTACACGTAGAGAGACAGAGGGGAGCTGTTTTGCACGCTCATATGCTTTTTCCGGTGAGATTTATTCAGCCTCTTGCGAATTGAAGGAAAATGATGAAACACAGAGACGAAAGATACATTAGTTTATATGTTGTTTTTCTTTTTTTGGGGGGTGGGGGGGGGGTCAATTTTGTGGGGAAGCATGGCAGCCATGAATACACACCATGGTATCTGTACAAGGTGCTCCTTGTTGGACTGGAGATTGAAAATAAAATCTACACTAGAAAATAATTTATACGAACATAAATGTTCAAAGGCAACCCACCCAAAAACACATTCCACTAGTGAGCAATTAACAGAAATCAATGTTATTTTTTTCGGTTTTAAACAACTAATTGACCAATGTCGGTCAAATTATTTGAATTCCATTTTCGTTCATTTTTTTTCCCGGGAGCTCAATGCTCACATTGCATAGATTCTCTAGCGAGAAATCAGATCCAGCCCGAACTGTGCTATTTAGTAGCGAGGCAAACATTCTACAGATTAGTGCATAACCCGATAATAGAAGGTGCTCTTAATGTTTTGTACACTCCGTGTCCTCGTCTGCTCTCTGTTAATTTTACACCTGCTATGGAAGAGACAGAAGAATGCGAGATCATGAGGTGATAGTATTCAGTCCAATGTTCTCTTGTTCTGTGCAAGTGAACAGAATGGCATCCGAAGAGAAGTTATGCCTCTTTCCTATGTGGCTGATTTTGAAGGGAGGCTACTCAAGTCATCTCATTGATCAACGGCGTCCCGGTTATTGCTGGATGCCCTTAGGCCTAATTAAATATTAAACCTTTTATTGGCCGCCGCAAAGGAATTACATTTAATACATTTAAAGCGAGGAAAAAAAGCATAAAAGATTCCCACTCCCCTAGCAACACATAGTTGCGGTTATTGCTGCTCATTCTTTCCCCAGACCAATTTAGATGCATTTAGAATGATGAAAGAGTTGGGAAATTGCCCGTGATGGCTTGGAGCGGAATGGGCAGTATACATCTCAGTCTATCTGGGTGAAATTTAAAACAGGCCCCGACTTCCCTGAGATAATGAAAAACAATGATGCTAGAGGATAGAAACCTAGAACAGTTGCAACTTCTGGTACTGTGATACCGTGATAAGGTTGGACACACAAATTTGGGGTCTTTTCCATTTCAATTCAGACATTTCAAGAGGAATACTATTTAATGCTGACATTTTTAATTGGAATGGACATTTTTTTTATTTATATCTTGTGTTGATTGAATTTAAATGTAATTTTCCCAATCATGATACAGTCACAGATGCTCGTACAATGATACATTGTCTGATGAAACACATCTAAAAGCCCAGTGCAGGCAAAAACATGATTCCCCTGTGTTTTTATATATATATTTCAACACTATGAGGTTGGAATAATACTGTGAAATTCTGACAACTATGATAATGCCTTTTTAGTGTAAGAGCTGTTTGAAAAGACACATTTCAGCTTGTTTTGGTGGGATGGAGTTTTGGCCTGCCTGGTGACATAACCAGGCATTGGTTAATAGACCGATAAGAAAGAGCTCCAAACCTTTCTGCCAAGAATAGTTTGTTTTCAGTTTTCCCCTCCCCGCTCAGATCACTCCAAGACAGTCCTAGCAAAATTCTTGCTTGAGAAATTGCTCTTTGCTATGAAGTTATTTTTGGGAAAAAACTTTACCATTTTAATTTAAAACAATTACAGTAGGGCACTTACTTGTTACCCAGAAATAATTTGATATTGAGATAAAACAACTGCATTAGAAAAAAAACAAAAAAACATTTAGCCTATTTTACGATGCCTAATCATTGTAACGTTACATTTAAAAAAATATCCAAGTGCACAAATTCTGTGTCTCTGGATACAAATGTCTGAGGATACACTTTGCTTAACGACCGGGTATATAATCGGGGACAAGGCAGAACGGGTCAAAAAACGTCCGTTTCCGCAGGCAGTGAAATGTGTGACCTCATTGTGTTATAAACAACGGGGGACAGTTCGTTCTACTGTCTGCCCCGGGGAGGTGAGTTTATGGATGGGCCGAGGTGACATTAGAGTATAAATCAGGGACTCCATCATTAATAGAGCCGAGAGTTACAAGTAATAACTCCCAGCAAAAATAAACTGAGGGGAGCGCGGTATAAAACATATATTGGCCTTCACTTGGCTGGTATATCCATATTTCAACGGTGTAAATCATCTGGTTGGTCACCATCTTGCCATCTTTCGAGATTCTAAACCTTAACAACCGAGTCCCTTATTCCTTCTTCCCCTTTTATGGGGAAATTCAATTGAATGACCTGGAGAAGTGTTAAGAGGTCGAAGGCAACATGTTCTACCACGGATGGGCCAGGAGAGGGAGCTCCATGCATTGGCTTCATGTACAGTGTACTTCATTCCCTTCACTTATAGTGATTCCACACCCCCACAGTTTCTGTTAGCACCGTTACGTCATTGAGTTCTATATCATCCCCAGCACATGCCATATCTGTCATGTCGTCACTGATGTGTGTATACAGTATATGGACTGAATTTGTTCAACCTCACAATAGAAGATTAGGGATACGGGCCAAATTTCAAAGGATCGTAGTGAAGTCGAGAATGTGATAGAGCTTTGATGTTTGGTGAAAGACATCATGGGAGCTGGCATTTAAGAGAGAGAGAGAGGGAGAGAAGCTACATGGAGTCTATGCGTCTGGCTCAGTCTCAAAGGCAAGGAGGGCTCTCTCTCTCTGAGCTGATTGCTAACACTTTCTAAGAGTCTATCCTAACCTTAGGTTATTCTATCTATTAAGGAGAGTTGCTGGCATTTTGTAGTGTATTTAACAATGTTGCTCTCTGTGCCGTTTCTCTGGGTGGACAAGCAAGGCCCCGATGGTATGGAGCTGAGCCCGTCAAATGGTTGTGAAACAGCACTGAATGCTGGGAGATTGGACCCTGAGACTCTGCTTTTTTCCACCACACACACACACACACACACACACACACACACACACACACACACACACACACACACACACACACACACACACACACACACACACACACACACACACACACACACACACACACACACACACACACACACACGTGCCCTGCACAGACACACACCTCCTTTATGCTATCACTCACACACACAGCAGTGGGGGGCTCGGCCAGATTGCTGTGGCCGAAGATACGCGGGGCGATCATCAATCACAACGGCCTCCCTCTGGTCAAATCAAGTTTGTCCCGGCGCGAACAAAGATGTATGGGAGCTCAGCAAAGGCAGGCCCCTCGCTTGCTGGCGGGCACAGAGGGGCATGCTGGGGCTTTTTCTACGCCCAGTACCGCATCAATCTTGCCACGGACAGACAGACGGATGGATGGATGATGATTAGGCGGAGGCTCCTGGCTCAAAGGGGACGACTGGGACGCGGGTTCCATGGGTGAAGGATTCCTCTGTTCTGCTGTCCACCCACAAAAAAAGAAGAGAAAAACAGCTGGAGCGACCTGGGCTCATTGTTCAAGATAAGCTTGTTCTGTCCAATACCCCTCTAAAGGACGGCTCAGGGTGCCTCCAAATTGTGAGGCTTGATTGAAGTAACCTTGGACAGAGACTTGGTGAGAGTCACCTGCTGCTCTGGTTTCAGTGGCTGTGTCATGTGCTTCCCATGTAACTTATGAATTGTAAAACCACACTTTCCTGATGTCTCTCTCTCCCTCTCTCTCTCTCTCTCTCTCTCTCTCTCTCTCTTGCTCTCGCTCTCTGAAATGAAGCTCATGAGTTGTAATTTGTTTCCTGACATCCACATGAGGGCTGATTAGCATTGCTTTGAACCAGTCAGAGCACATTAGCCCCAGAACAAAGAGCTGACCCGATAATGGCGATTATAACATTACAGGAGTTACTGACACAGGATCAGAGAAGGCAACTTTTGATTGGCAGATAGGGACCCCATTTTATGAGTCGGTTATCTTCAAATGGCCAGACCAGGTCCAAGAGAAAAGAGGAATAATATTCCACATAGATAGTGAGCCTGCCGTGATTAGGCCTCTGTCAAGCGAGGACACAGAGCCTTTGATGTCTCATCATTATGACTGATCAACGACGGCAAATCTCTCTGAATATACATGAATGTCAGTCGGGCTAAATACTGTACCGGCAGTAACATTAAAGGTTCGAATGTAGCCTCAGCAAGTAGTTGTAGCGAACTATTGAAGGGCACAACAAATAAAATGTTCTATATCAGTCTTTCTGAACTGCACTTTCTTTCCCAATCAATTGACAAGGCTATCCGCTTACATCTATCTTTACAATCCCATTGTCCTTATCTAATCTATCACTGATAGAACCAACTAAACTCAGCAACAACAAAAAATGAAATGTCCCGTTTTCAGGACCCTGTCTTTCAAAGATAATTCGTAAAAATCCAAATAACTTCACAGATCTTCATTGTAAAGGGTTTAAACACTGATTCCCATGCTCGTTCAGTGAACCGTAAACAATTCATGAACATGCACGGTCGTTAAGACACTAACAGCTTACAGACGGTAGGCAATTAAGGTCACAGTTATGAAAACTTAGGACACTAAAAAGGCATTTCTACTGACTCCAGGGTCCCTGCTCATCTGTGTGAACGTGCCTTAGGCATGCTGCAAGGAGGCATGAGGACTGCAGATGTGGCCAGGGCAAAAAATTGCAATGTCCATACTGTGAAACGTCTAAGACAGCGCTACAGGGAGACAGGGCAGACAGCTGATCGTCCTCACAGTGGCAGACCACTTGTAACAACACCTGCACAGGATCGGTACATCCGAACATCACACCTGCAGGACAGGTACAGGATGGCAACAACAACTGCCCGAGTTACACCAGGAACGCACAATCTCTCCATCAGTGCTCAGACTGTCCACAATAGGCTGAGAGAGGCTGGACTGAGGGCATGTAGGCCTGTTATAAGGCAGGTCCTCACCAGACATCACCGGCAACAACGTCGCCTATGGGCACAAACCCACCGTCGCTGGACCAGACAGGACTGGCAAAAAGTGCTCTTCACTGATGAGTTGCAGTTTTGTCTCACCAGGGGTCATGATCAGATTTGCGTTTATCGTCGATTGGAATGAGCGTTACACCGAGGCCTGTACTCTGGAGCGGGATCGATTTGGAGGTGGAGGGTCCGCCATGGTCTGGGGGCGGTGTGTCACAGCATCATCGGACTGAGCTTGTTGTCATTGCAGGCAATCTCAACGCTGTGTGTTACAGGGAAGACATCCTCCTCCCTCATGTGGTACTCTTCCTGCAGGCTCATCCTGACATGACCCTCCAGCATGACAATTGCCACCAGCCATACTGCTCGTTCTGTGCGTGATTTTCTGCAAGACAGGAATGTCAGTGTTCTGACATGGCCAGCGAAGAGCCCGGACCTCAATCCCATTGAGCACGTCTGGGACCTGTTGGATCGGAGGGTGAGGGATAGGGCCCTTCCCCCCCAGAAATGTCCGGGAACTTTCAGGTGCCTTGGTGGAAGAATGGGGTAACATCTCACAGCAAGAACTGGCACATCTGTTGCAGTCTATGAGGAGGAGGTGCACTGCAGTACTTAATGTAGCTGGTGGCCACACCAGATACTGACTGTTACTTTTGACCCCCCCCCCCTTTGTTCAGAGACACATTATTCAAAATCTTGTTATGTTCATACAAATATTTACACATGTTAAGTTTGCTGAAAATAAACGCAGTTGACAGTGAGGACGTTTCTTTTTTTTGCTGAGTTTATTTTGTTGCATTGTACAGTTCAGCTTTTGCCAGTGTATATTGTACAGTGGATGAGAGGGTTATGCTCCAAATGAAACTTAAGAGACACGTACTGTAGCACAATAGCACTCTCTTATTTAAAGTACATGCAACGTCAAACGAGACACTCAGTTAAGATTGATGGTGGGTCATTTCGGGTTCTGAATTGTATATAGTACTGTAGCTTCTTAAACACGGCCACATAAACAGTACAACACTTTTAAACTGATCTTAAAAAGATTGACTACGTCTGTCATGTCATATGAGTGTTGTTTTTTTTAGAAGGGTAGACGCTAAAAAGCAAGCTCTTCATCCATAATTGTGGCAGTCAACCGTGCTTGAATACTTCTACTATGTTCCTAAAGTCTCAACTTCCTGTCCAATATTGTCTGGTTACTTAATGCAGTAAATTTACTGTGCTGCATTTCCATTTGGAGCAGCTCACGTTCACTTCATCTCCTATTATAGTCAGGCTTCTGGTTGAATTGGCAGAACATGACTTGTTCACTTCCCTTCACACATTTCAAATGATATGACGAGTATAATAAATATCTTGGATACTCCCTCTAGGACATACCTCCACCAGTCCAATGCTTTTAGATTTGTTGGAAGTAGTGAAAGAGTGTACACTTCAGGAGACAGAAGATATTATTGTGACTGCACTGAACTGCTTATAGCAGTGGTGTCAGCAAGTACACTACGGTGCTTACTGATGTGTGTGTCACCCAGAGTTTGAGTAATGTACTGCTATGTCTTGGTGCAGGGCTGTGACATTTACTTGTGCTATGGGCAACAGGAAATGCTTTGTTATCCATGCAAGTGATGTTACTGACCTGAACTCCTATTGGTCCACTGGCTCCATTTTTGATCACAAAGAAATGTAAATCATACAAGTGATACGATTACACTTATGACAAAATCCTTGAACTGTACTATTCAGCCGATTCATTGTAACTCTGTTCATAGAATCTGTTTCAATAGATGCTACTTATTGCAATTTCCTATTGTGTGTAGCTGACTAAATGTATGTCATTACATATTGCAGATGCTTCGGTTCACAGTACACTTAGTGTTAATTTGCACACAGTATCAAATAACACATCATATTTTGGGTGCAAACACAGTTTTGTGTCAGGTTGCAGGGACACATTTAATTTGTTGCCTGACGAGACACATTTACATCAATTTGACAATGTCATCACAGTTGCATTTTACAAGCAAATTCAACTGAATTAGATTGCAAGAACAAATTTACTCTGATACACTACATGACCAAAATTATGTGGACACCTGCTTGTCAAACATCTAATTCCAAAATTATGGGCATTAATATGGAGTTGGTCCCCCCTTTGCTACTATAACAGCCTCCACTCTTCTGGGAAGGCTTTCCACTAGATGTTGGAACATTGCTGAGATGACTTGCATCCATTCAGCCACAAGAGCGTTAGTGAGGTCATAACATTGCTTCAGTATATGAAGTGGAAGCTGCCTCCACAAATGACTTACACATTAAAATAATGACAACTCCAAGTCTGAAGTAAAGGAGATAAGAAACATAAATGCTGAGAGAGAGGGTCAACTGTATCTAATTGATGAATATACATGTAGTTCTGGGCTATTTACTGTCCAGTGAGGTTCAATTATCTTCATTTCTACCCTTTCTAACACATTATGCCACATCATTTGAAAAATAGAATACTATGTTTTATATTTGTCTTATTGTTTTGTCCGTCCGTTTCTATAGACTTTTGTGAAAGGGTCAGTAAGTTTGCTTTTATCTACATTTTCCATGATGTATCAGAAACCACACAAGACAGTTTAACACCGTAGTGCCAGTGCTGTTTCCAGCCTTTATACAATCTGTCAATTCTTAGCAAGCTTTTCATGCCAAAGATGAAAGGATAGCATCTCTTTTGTTTTTACCGTATAACAAAAGATGAATGAATCTAATAAGACAACCCTTGAGGTGAAAGTTCAGGAGATGAAAGGGAGTTTGTGAGTGTTGCATTGGAGCGCTGTAGAGTTGTGTACCAGAATAAAAACAGAAATGATGAATCGGATGATGTCAGTTACAACTTGTACAGAAATGGACATATTTCTTCAGGTTACATACATTTTCTATAGGTCTATGGGGGATTTTTAGTAGGTCATTTAGGAGATGAACCATTACACGTGAAGAAAGGAAAACACTCCTAGTAGTGTTTTTCCTCCTCCTCCTCCTCTTATGATCTATCATCTAAAACCTTAATCTAAATGCATAACCTTAATCTAAATGCATAACCTTAATCTAAATGCATAATCGACCATCAGAACACACGTTTAAGGTTCGGCATAGTAGTCTAAATGTATTAAGGTTAGGGTTTAGGTTAGGTTTAGGAACACGGTTTAGGTTAAGCTTAGGTATAGTTTCGATGAGGTTAGGGTTCGGGGAAGGCATAATAGTTCAATATATATACTATATATGCGACCATTCATAAGTTTGGGGTCACTGAGAAATGTCCTTGTTTTTGAAAGAAAAGCATTTTCTTTTGTTTCTGGACATTTTGAGCCTATAATCGAACCTACAAATGATGATGCTCCAGAAACTCAACAAAACTACACCTCTGCTGTCTTCAACCAGGATCTCAGGGATCACAGCGTCATTGCCTGCATCCGTAACGGGTCTGCGGTCAAACAACCACCCCTCATAACTGTCAAACGCTCCCTAAAACACTTCAGCGAGCAGGCCTGTCTAATCGACCTGGCCCGGGTATCCTGGAAGGATATTGATCTCATTCCGTCAGTAGAGGATGCCTGGTTATTCTTTAAAAGTGCTTTCCTCACTTTCTTAAATAAGCATGCCCCATTCAAAAACTGTTGAACCAGGAACAGACATAGTCCTTGGTTCACTCCAGACCTGACTGCCCTTGACCAGCACAAAAACATCCTGTGGCGTACTGCATTAGCATCGAATACCCTCCGCGATATGCAACTTTTCAGGGAAGTTAGGAACCAATACACACAGGCAGTTAGGAAAGCAAAGGCTAGCTTTTTCAAACAGAAATTTGCATCCTGTAGCACAAACTCCAAAAAGTTCTGGGACACTGTAAAGTCCATGGAGAATAAGAGCACCTCCTCCCAGCTGCCCACTGCAATGAGGCTAGAAAACACTGTCACCACTGATAAATCTGCGATAATTGAGAATTTAAATAAGAATTTTTCTACAGCTGGCCATGCTTTCCACCTGGCTACCCCTACCCCAGTCCACAGCCCTGCACCCCCCACAGCAACTTGCCCAAGCCTCCCCCATTTCTCCTTCACCCAAATCCAGGTAGCTGATGTTCTGAAAGAGCTGCAAAATTTGACCCCCTACAAGTCAGCCGGGCTAGACAATCTGGACCCTCTCTTTCTAAAATTATCCGCTGAAATTGTTGTAACCTCTATTACTAGCCTGTTAAACCTCTCTTTCCTATCGTCTGAGATCCCCAAAGACTGTAAAGCTGCCGCTGTCATCTCCCTCTTCAAAGGGGGAGACACTCTAGACCCAAACTGCTACAGACCTATATCCATCCTACCCTGTTTTTCTAAGGTCTTTGAAAGCCAAGCTAACAAACAGATCACTGACCATTTCGAATCCCACCGTACCTTCTCCGCTATGCAATCTGGTTTCCGAGCTGGTCATGGGTGCACCTCAGCTACGCTCAAGATCCTAAATGATATCATAACCGCCAAAGATAAGAGACAATACTGTGCAGCTGTATTCATCGACCTGGCCAATGCTTTCGACTCTGTCAATCACCACATTCTTATTGGCAGACTCAACAGCCTTGGTTTCTCAAATGACTGCATCGCCTGGTTCACCATCTACTTCCCTGATAGATTTCAGTGTGTCAAATTGGAGGGCCTGTTGTCCGGACCTCTGACAGTCTCTATGGGGGTGCCACAGGGCATAATCCTCGAACCGACTCTTTTGCCTGTATACATCAATGATGTCGCTCTTGGTGCTGGTGATTCTCTGATCCACCTCTACACAGATGACATCATTCTGTATACGTATGGCCCTTCTTTGGATACTGTGTTAACAAACCTCCAGACGAGCTTCAATGCCATACTACAACTCTCCTTCCGTGGCCTCCAACTGCTCTTAAATGCAAGTAAAACTAAATGCATGCTCTTCAACCGATCGCTGCCCGCTCCTGCCCGCCCGCCCGTCCAGCATCACTACTCTGGACCTTTCTGACTTAGAATATGTGGACAACTACAAATACCTAGGTGTCTGGTTAGACTGTAAACTCTCTTTTTCCAGACTTACATTAAGCACCTCCAATCCAAAATTACATCTCCAATTGGCTTCCTATTTTGCAACAAAGCATCCTTCACTCATGCTGCCAAACATACCCTCGTAAAACTGACTATCCTACCGATCCTTGACTTCTGCGGTGTCATTTACAAAATAGCCTCCAACACTCTACTCAGCAAATTGGATGCAGTCTATCACAGTGCCATCCGTTTTGTCACCAAAGCCCCATGTACCACACACCACTGCGACCTGTATGCTCTCGTTGGTTTGCCCTCGCTTCATATTCATCGCCAAACCCACTGGCTCTAAGTCAACTATAAGTGTTTGCTCGGTAAAGCCCCGCCTTATCTCATCTCACTGGTCACCATAGCAGCACCCACCCGGAGCACGCGCTCCAGCAGGTATATTTCACTGGTCACTCCCAAATCGAAATCCTCCTTCAGCCGCCTTTTCTTCCAGTTCTCTGCTGCCACTGACTGGAACGAACTGCAAAAATCACTGAAGCTGGAGACTCATCTCCCTCACTAGATTTAAGCAGCAACTGTCAGAGCAGCTCACAGATCACCTGTACATAGCCCATCTGTAAATAGGCCATCCAACTACCTCATCTTCATACTGTTATTTATTTTGCTCCTTTGCACTCCAGTATCTCTACTTGCACACTCATCTCCTGCACATCTATCACTCCAGGGTTTAATTGCTATATTGTAATTATTTTGCCACTATGGCCTATTTATTGCCTTATTATCCTACCTCATTTGCACACACTGTATATATACTTTTTCTATTGTATTATTGACTGTATGTTTATTTATTCCATGTGTAACTCTGTGTTGTTGTTTGTGTCGCACAGCTTTGCACGCTCTTTGCATTCTCTCAACCAGCTTCATGAGGTAGTCACCTGGAATACATTTCAATTAACAGGTGTGCCTTCTTAAAAGTTAATTTGTGGAATTTCTGTCATTCTTAATTAGTTTGGGCCAATCAGTTGTGTTGTGACAAGGTAGGGGGTTGTGCAGACGATAGCCCTATTTGGTAAAATACCAAGTCTATATTATGGCAAGAACAGATCAAATAAGCAAAGAGAAACAACATCCCATCATTACTTTAAAACAATAATCTATAATCTAAAATACAAAAACTTTTTGGTTACTAAATGATCCCATATGTGTTATTTCATAGTTTGTATGTCTTCACTATTATTCTATAATGTAGAAATTGGTCAAAAAGAAATAAACCTTTGAATGAGCAGGTGTGTCCAAACTTTTGACTGTGTGTGTGTGTGTCTGTGTGTCTATATACAGTTAAAGTCAGAAGTTTACATACACTTAGGTTGGAGTCATTAAAACCTGTTTTTCAACCACTCCACACATTTTGGGTTAACAAACTATAGTTTTGGTAAGCTGGTTAAGGTATCTACTTTCTGCATAATTCTGCCAACAATTGTTTACAGACAGATTATTTCACTTATATTTCACTGTATAACAATTCCAGTGGGTCAGAAGTTTATTTACACTAAGTTGACTGTGCCCTTTAAACAGCTTGGAAAGTTCCAGAAAATTATGTCACAGCTTTAGAAGTTTCTGATAGGCTAATTGACATCATTTGAGTCAATTGGAGGTGTACCTATGGAAGAATTTCAAGGCCTACCTTCAAACTCAGTGCCTCCTTGCTTGACATCATGGGAAACTGGTGCACTTCACAAAATAGATGGCATCATGAGTGAGGAAAAATATGTGGATACGTTGAAGCAATATCTCTAGACTTCAGTCAAGAAGTTAAAGCTTGGTCGCGAATGGGTCTTCCAAATGGACAATGACCCCAAGCATACTTCCAAAGTTGTGGCAAAATGGCTTAAAATGACAATGCCCTGACCTCAATCCTATAGAAAATTTGTGGGCAGAACTGAAAAAGTGTGTGCGTGCAAGGAGGCCTACAAACCTGACTTAATTACACCAGCTCTGTCAGGAGGAGTGGGCCAAAATTCACCCAACTTATTGTGGGAAGCTTGTGGAAGGCTACCCAACATGTTTGACCCAAGTTAAACAATTTAAAAGGAATGCTACCGAATACTAATTCAGTATATGTAAACTTCTGACCCACTGGGATTGTGACGAAAGAAATAAAAGTTAAAATAAATCATTCTCTCTACTATTATTCTGACATTTCACATTCTTGCTATAAAGTGGTGATCCTAACTAACCTAGGACAGGAAATTTTTACTCGGATTAAATGTCAGGAATTGTGAAACTGAGTTAAAATATATTTGGCAAAGGTGTATGTAAACTTCCGACTTCAACTATATATATATAGTGTGCACTTTATACAAAACATTAAGAACTCCTGCTCGTTCCATGACATAGACTGACCAGGTGTTTCCAGCTGAAAGCTATGATCCCTTGTTGATTTCACTTATTGATTTCACTTGTTAAATACCCTTCAACCAGTGTAGAATAAGGGGAGGAGATTAAATTAGGATTTTTAAGCCTTGAGACAAATGAGACATGGATTGTGTAGATGTGACATCCAGTGGGGGAATGGGCAAGACAAATCATTTAAGTGCCTTTGAACGGGGTATGGTAGTAGATGCCACGCACACCGGTTTGTGACAAGAACCGCAATGCTGTTGTGTTTTTCATGCTCAACAGTTTCTTATGTGTATCAAGAAGGGTCCACCACCCAAAGAACATCCAGGCAACTTGACCCAACTGTGGGAAGCATTGGAGTCAACATGGGCCAGCATCCCGGTTGGAACACTTTCGACACCTTGTAGAGATCATGCCCTGATGAATTGAGGCTGTTTTGAGGGTGTCACGGATCCCTCTGGAACTGTCATTACACACACCTGGTCCCAATTCTCCCCTGATTTTTAATTGTATGAGTGTGCCCTTGGTTCACCATTGTCTTGTCGATTATTTTCCCCATGTTCGTTTGGTTCGTCTGAGCACCTGTGCTGTGTTGTTTTGGCTTTCGGGACACGTTTATTGTGCAGATGATTACGTGTCTCGTCCTGTGTGATAATCATTGTGCGATTGCGCATTTATTCAAGGTTCTCCTCGCTCTTTTGTTTGGGTCTCAACCCTGTGTTTTGTATAGTGTTTGTTTGGTCTTCGTCACCGTGCCTTTACATGACACGCAGTAATTTGGGTATAATAAAAAACCTTATTACGCATTCCTGCGCCTGTCTCCTGACCCATTTATGCCATTGTGACAGAGGGCAAGGTGGGGGGGGGTGCAATTCAATATTATGAAGGTGTTACAGGTGATACACTGAGTAAACAAGACATTAAGAACATGTTCCTAAAATTGAGTTGAGCACCCCTGAAAGCATGAAAAAATTATTCTTTAACCTTTCTTCTCCTCTTCCCTGCCCAGGTTGAGGTGGATTTAACAGGTGACATCAATAAGGGATCATAACTTTAGCCTGGATTCAACTCCGTCATTCTTTGTCATGGAAAGAATATTTTGTACAGTATATCCACGTCTTTTAATTTTTACCTCAGAAACGAGAAGTAACAATTTTCCATTGCAAAAATGGGAGCTTATAAAACTTGGAGAGGCACTACAGCCTGAGTCATGTTTTTGCCGAGTCACTCAGATCTTTTGCCAATAATTGGGCAAAATATCAGAGTTGGGCTGCTGAATTGGGCTGCCTTTGTAAACACAGCCTAATAGTCAGACACAACAAGTTATTTGTCTGCGGGGCCTGCACAGTAGACCATGAATGTGCTGCACTGAATCCGTTGGTAATTTGGTCAGTGATTGGGTTCCCATGAGAGCATCCCAAACCCCCAAGAGGAGATTATTTGTTCATTTTTAACTGTAACCTCTAATGGTCAGCTAACGTTTTCAAGTAATTAGCCATTTCCCTTTTTTTTCACCTTTACATTTGCTATGACTTTTAACGGCCTATGTACAATTAGTGCTCTCTTAGAATTGTCCTGGGATGTACTCATGTTATTCTGTCATTAATTTAGTGTTGTATTTTTATTAAAATGCAGCATCATCAATGCAGGCTTTGTCTGCCGAGGTCAGTGAATAGTTACCATGACCACTGGTGCCTCTGTATTGGAGAATAAAACTCTTCAATTATTCATGTGGTTACAAAAACAGCAGGGTTTTAATTTGACTCTAATAATGCTCTCACCCCTGGCCTCCCTATAACTAATTTGGTGAAGGGCACAGTGGAACATTCAAAATATACCCATTATTCCAATTGAGTGTGTGTACTCCCACAATGTTGGCTTGCTTAACTTGTTTATCCACATTAGCTTTTGCAAAATCAGCAGCTACTCTTTCTGGGCTCCACAAAACATGACATGTCACAAAACGCTGATACAATGTTAGACAAGGACAGTCACACAAATTTAAAACACAATGAAATACAGTACAAACAATGCGAAAATGTATACACACAATACAACTGAAACATAATGTGTGTGTTAGAGTGTCTGTGTGTGCGTGTTTGTGTGTCCCCTCACTCTCCCCACCTTTCCATTAGTTGTTGTTTAATCCATTTTTTAAAGGTAATTTTGCTGTTTGCTTGAGTAATTTGAGATCATGGCGCTGTATAACACTGTGTTGACGTGAAGTCATTTTGGACTTGGGAATGTGAAGAGACCCCTGGTGGCATGTCTTGTACGGTATGTGTGGGTGTCTGAGCTGATTGTTATTTGATTAGGCAGACAATCTGGAATTTCTGTCACAGTAATATTTCTAATTAAAACTAGAGAAGCAGTTAATCTCTTGTCAACTCTCAACGAGGAAAGACTGGCATGCATGTTGATGTTGTTGATGTTAGTTCTGCATGAGCAGTTAAGGGCAGGGCGTGCTACTCTGTTTTGAGCCAGCTGCAGCTTTGATGCACTTGACCATATTACAGGACAGTAATCAAGATTGGACAAGACCAGAGCCTGAACAACTATAACAGACATACCCCTCCCCATCTTCACAACAACTTTGTCAATATCACTGGACCATGATCATTTACCATCCAATGTTATACCTAGGAGATTAGCTTCCTCAACTTGCTCAATGGTAACTCACTTTATGTAAAACTGCAGTTGAGGAAAGTTCTGAACCAAATACAATGCTTTTACTTTTAGATACATTTGAGACCAGTTTACTGTTAACCACATCAGGAGACATCTTCAGAGGTCTAGGAAAATGGAAGAAATGTAGATTTTTGGGTGTAATTACCCTTTAATGCAAGTGTACACCAACAAGAGACCGTTGTTTGGTTAGCGATGTTTCTGTAGCTCTCATGTGACTGCAACGTTTGTAAAAACAGATGGCCACTGGTTTGATGCAAATAATCATGATGTCATTCTGCCAGGTAGGCATATAGGCTACTCTGTAGTTAACATTTCATTGGGAAGGTTTTTGGGAAAGCCTACGAGCGCAGTACACACACACACACACACACACACACACACACACACACACACACACACACACACACACACACACACACACACACACACACACACACACACACACACACACACACACACACACACACACACACACACACACACACACACACACACACACACACACACACACACACACACACACACACACACACACACACACACACACACACACACACACACACACACACACACACACACACACACACACACAGACCATGCCGTTTCAGAATGTTGCAGGAAAATATGAATCATTGATGTTGACTGAATGAACTGAATAGGCTACACAACTGTCATAAAAATCTGAATGTGTAACCTACAGTTGTTGCGTGTGGAAAAACTGAAAGAACAAAGACAAAGGACAAAGAGATTTTCTATAAGAAGATGGGAATAAAAGGTAGGATCATGTGGACAACACTTTTAGGAGAGGAAATCAACTAAATCATTCATGCTGTGGGTTGAAGATAAATAGATGCATAATTTACTTTTGTAAAACATTCAGTCTAAATTAAGTTTGATTTAAGTTGACTGATGTAATTATCAAACAGTGTTGTAGGAAACTCACAGGTCTACTGTTCAAAGTCAGATAGCAACTCAAATGTTATTATATTGGACTCACCTTGTTTTGTTGGTGTTAAGTAGTGCAACTTTATTCTGATTCCCTGCTGAAAATCAATTTATTCATTCATGCTTTGCTAAAATCCTTTTTCGGGTTGTTGTGGTCCATCAACAAAATGCAGTCTGTGTTCAAATAAGAGAAAATTCATTATTTGTTTTGCTTCCTGAATTTGAAGACTTGCTCTTGTGGTGGAAGGGAGGAACTTGTAAGGAATTAGAACGTTTTAGGCAGTTATTTGGAAATAGAAATATGATGGTACATCTAATGACAGGTCTTTAACAATAGAACCACAGGGCTTCTCAGCCTCAAAGTACCTGCTAGAGAACGTTCTGTCGGGTCTTTTCTTTAGCCGACACAACAAGCATTTCGCGACACCCGCAATAACATCTGCTAAATATGTGTATGGGACCTAAAATATTACATTTTTTTATCAGATTGACAGATTAATCCACTGTGTTGTTATTAGGGGTGTGACAACCCGGCTATGCTCATATTTGTTATCATATCCATAAATTGACAGTTGATACTGGTGATAGGTAACACTTCAGTTTTTCCCATCTCCATGCAAGTTTATGGACCCAAAAAATTAGCAGATTAGGTGCAGCGTGGAGGTACACTATATGTGTGTGACTGTCTGTGTGTCCTGTTCTTGCAGCAGGCAGACAAGTTTGCGCATCAGCGTTTCTTTTTCTTTCCCTACTAGCAAACGTCCTCGCCTATTGATTTATCATAGTAGCAGGCTAACAGAAGGCAGCAGCAATCTAAATGATCAGACCAAAACATGTGATGAGAAGTGATCGGGTGAAATATGAAGAAGTGGACAGAAACAGCTTCGCTCAATCCAATCCTTGCAGCAGGATCAATGCACAGCCCACCCTTCTCTTTACAGACAGGTAAACTAGCCAGTTGAGATATTTAGAGCATGCTGCAGAATGCGGAGAAGGAGGACGACGAGCTGTTGCCTTGGCTGCCTCCTTGGCAGCAGTAGCTGCTTTCTTGGTGTTAACAATACTTCATCATTACATTATTGTTGTAAATTATAACACCCTCCCCATGTGCTCCCCTGTGTGTGAGTATCCATAGCAACGGCTCTGTACGGGCTACTCAATGACAGGACATGAAAGAGCTGTTAGCTGACGTAAGCTAGCTACTTTTCGTCATTCTAAAATAGCTAAAATGGCTGTAATTGATTTGTAGAAGACAATTGTGTTCTGATTCCAGATTTATATAGCAGAGAAGTAGATCAATATGTCATACCCTCTAAGTCTCGGGCTAAATGGCTGGGAAAGTGGTCAAGATTTCAGTTGTTTGTATTTATATATGTATATAAGATTTCAGTTCGTAATTTCCGGTCACAACTTGCAGACTTGTTTACGTGTTGCTGTGCTTTTCGTTGCCAACCTTACTTTGCTACCTGACAACTTTATGTTTTTTTCTTTTTAATTAGAGTTTATTTTTAGTTTTTCCCCACTCAACTTTTTTTCATTAAACTTTTCCACTCCGGATGCTTTATCTGGACGTGGTTCTTCAGGACCTCCAACAGCCAGAGCTAAGTAGTAACATTAACATGATGCCTTCTAATTGCAGTCACTGTACTCATAATATACAGGAGAACGATCGCCTTACGGCGAGGATAGCTGTGCTGCAAGCCCAGCTTCAGACAGAATCGTTAGGCAAGGGTAATTTCAGTGTAGGAAAGTATGAAACAGCGTCTGAGCCACCAGTAAGTACAGATAGTAACATTAGTATAAATCCCCTCGAACCGTCAGCGCAGCCGGACAACTTTCTCATGGCTTCTGGAGGGAAATGCTGTAGGAATGCTCAACAGGTGTCGCTCGTTCAGCCGACAGAAACTTTCAACCGGTTTTCCCCTTTAAGCAACGAGTCGGAGTCAGAGGCCGAGTCTTCTCTGGTCTCTCCTCCACCCACTACGGGGTCTGAGAAGCTGAAGCTTCCCACAATAGCTCTGACAAATTGAAAACCCTAGTCATTGGCGACTCCATTACCCGCAGTATTAGACTTAAAAAGAATCATCCAGCGATCATACACTGTTGACCAGGGGGCAGGGCTACCGACGTTAAGGCTAATCTGAAGATGGTGCTGGCTAAAGCTAAAACTGGCGAGTGTAGATAGTATAGAGATATTGTTATCCACGTCAGCACCAACGATGGTAGCATGAAACAGTCAGAGGTCACCAAGTGCAACATAGCTTCAGCGTGTAAATCAGCTAGAAAGATGTGTCGGCATCGAGTAATTGTCTCTGGCCCCCTCCCAGTTAAGGGGAGTGATGAGCTCTACAGCAGAGTCTCACAACTCAATCGTTGGTTGAAAACTGTTTTCTGCCCCTCCCAAAAGATATAATTTGTAGATAATTGGCCCTCTTTCTGGGACCAAGCCTGGCCTGCTGAGGAGTGACGGACTCCCATCCTAGCTGGAGGGGTGCTCTCATCTTATCTACCAACATAGACAGGGCTCTAACTCCTCTAGCTCCACAATGAAATAGGGTGCAGGCCAGGCAGCAGGCTGTTAGCCAGCCTGCCAGCATAGTGGAGTCTGCCACTAGCACAGTCAGTGTAGTCAGCTCAGCTATCCCCATTGAGATCATGTCTGTGACTCGACATGGGTTGGGCAAAACTAAACATGGGGGGTGTTCGCCTTAGCAATCTCACAAGGATAAAGACTTCCATTCCTGCAATTATTGAAAGAGATCGTGATACCTCACATCTCAAAATAGGGCTCCTTCATGTTAGATCCCTCACTTCAAAGGCAGTTATAGTCGATGAACTAATCACTGATCGCCCTGACTGAAACATGGCTTAAGCCTGATGAATTTACTGTGTTAAATGAGGCCTCACCTCCTGGTTACACTAGTGACCATATCCCCCGTGCATCCCGCAAAGGCGGAGGTTTTGCTAACATGTCACGTTCTGACCTTTATTTCTGTTGTTTTTGTCATTATTTAGTATGGTCAGGGCGTGAGTTGGGGTGGGCAGTCTATGTTTGTTTTTCTATGATTTTGGGATTTCTATGTTTCGGCCTAGTATGGTTTTCAATCAGAGGCAGGTGTCATTAGTTGTCTCTGATTGAGAATCATACTTAGGTAGCCTGGGTTTACTGTTTGTTTGTGGGTGATTGTCTATGTTAGTTGCTTGTGTCAGCACAGGTCTCATTTATAGCTTCACGGTCGTTATTTGTTTATTGTTTTTATATAGTTTGTATTCAGTGTTCAGTGCTTTCTTTTATAAAATATTCATCATGAACACATACCACGCCACATTTTGGTCCTCCTATCCTTCTCGCCTCTCCTCTTCAGATGAAGAGGAGGACGACTGTGACAACATTTAAGATAGAAAATGTCAATTTACAAAAAAAGATACATTTTCGTCTTTTGAGCTTCTCGTCATGAAATATATGCAGCCTACTCAATCACTTTTTATAGCAACTGTTTACAGGCCTCCTGGGCCATATACAGCATTGCTCACTGAGTTCCCTGAATTCCGATCGGCCCTTGTAGTCATAGCAGATAATATTCAAATATTTGGTGATTTTAATATTCACATGGAAAAGTCCACAGACCCACTCCAAAAGGCTTTCGGAGCCATCATCATGTCTCTGGACCAACTTAAAGAGCTGCTTCCTGTGCTTGGCCCTACTATGTTGAACATAATAATCGGCTCTTTATCCACCGGATGTGTTCCAAACTCACTAAAAGTGGCAGTAATAAAGCGGACTATATCGGCCTATATCGAATCTTCCATTCCTCTCAAAATGTTTAGAAAAAGCTGTTACACAACAACTCACTGCCTTCCTGAAGACAAACAATGTATACGAAATGCTTCAGTCTGGTTTTAGACCCCATCATAGCACTGAGACTGCACTTGTGAAGGTGGTAAATGACCTTTTAATGGCGTCGGACCGAGGCTCTGCATCTGTCCTCGTGCTCCTAGACCTTAGTGCTGCTTTTGATACCCTCGATCACCACATTATTTTGGAAAGATTGGAAACCTAAATTGGTCTATACGGACAAGTTCTGGTCTGGTTTAGATCTTATCTGTCGGAAAGATATCAGTTTGTCTCTGTCAATGGTTTGTCCTCTGACAAATCAACTGCAAATTTTGGTGTTCCTCAAGGTTCCGTTTTAGGACCACTATTGTTTTCACTATATATTTTACCTCTTGGGGATGTCATTCGAAAACATAATGTTAACTTTCACTGCTATGCGAATGACACACAGCTGTACATTTCAATGAAACATGGTGAAGCCCCAAAATTGCCTTTGCTAAGAAGCCTGTGTTTTCAACATAAGGAAGTGGATGGCTGCAAACATTCTACTTTTAAACTCGGACAAAACAGAGATGCGTGTTCGAGGTCCCAAGAAATTGCAAAAATCAGAAACTTTCTGTCCAAAAATGATGCAGAAAAAATTAATTCATGCTTTTGTTACTTATAGGTTAAACTACTGCAGTGCTTTACTTTCCGGCTACCCGGATAAAGCACTAAATAAACTTCAGTTAGTGCTAAATACGGCTGCTAGAATCCTGACTAGAACCAAAAATGTGATCATATTACTCCAGTGCTAGCCTCCCTACATTGGTTTCCTGTTAAGGCAAGGGCTGATTTCAAGGTTTTACTGCTAACCTACAAAGCATTACATGGGCTTGCTCCTACCTATCTTTCTGATTTGGTCCAGCCGTACATAACTACACATACACTACGGTCACAAGACGCAGGCCTCCTAATTGTTCCTAGAATTTCTAAGCAAATAGCTAGAGGCAGGGCTTTCTACTATAGAGCTCCATTTTATGGAATGGTCTGCCTACCCATGTGAGAGATGCAGACTCGGTCTCAACCTTTAAGAATTTACTGAAAACTTATCTCTTCAGTGGGTCATATGATTGAGTGTAGTCTGGCCCAGGGGTGTGAAGGTGAACGGAAAGGCGCTGGAGCAACAGACCGCCCTTGCTGTCTCTGCCTGGCTGGCTCCCCTCTCTCCACTGGGATTCTCTACCTCTAACCGTATTACAGGGGCTGAGTCACTGGCTTACTGGTGCTCTTTCATGCTGTCCCTAGGAGGGGTGTGTCACTTGAGTGGGTTGAGTCACTGACGTGATCTTCCTGTCTGGGTTGGCGCCCCCCCTTGGGTTGTGCCTTGGCGGAGATCTTTGTGGGCTACACTCGGCCTTGTCTCAGGATGGTTTGTTGGTCATTGAAGATTTTCCTCTAGTGGTGTGGGGGCTGTGCTTTGGCAAAGTGGATGGGGTTATATCCTTCCTGTTTGCCCCTGTCCGGGAGTATCATCGGATGGGGCCACAGTGTCTCCTGACCCCTCCTGTCTCAGCCTCCAGTATTTATGCTGCAGTATGTGTCGGGGGGATAGGGTCAGTTTGTTATATCTGGAGTACTTCTCCTGTCCTATCCGGTGTCCTGCATGAATTTAAGTATGCTCTTTCTAATTCCCTCTTTCTCTCTCTCTGAGAACCTGAGCCCTAGGACCATGCCTCAGGACTACATGGCATGATGACTCCTTGCTGTCCCCAGTCCACCTGGCCGTGCTGCTGCTCCAGTTTCAACTGTTATGCCTGCGGCTATGGAACCCTGACCTGTTCACCGGACATGCTACCTGTCCCAGACCTGCTGTTTCAACTCTCTAGAGACAGCAGGAGTGGTAGAGATACTCTTAATGATCGGCTATGAAAAGCCAACTGACATTTACTCCTGAGGTGCTGACTTGCTGCACCCTCGACAACTACTGTGATTATTATTATTTGACCATGCTGGTCATTTATGAACATTTGAACATCTTGGCCATGTTCTGTTATGATCTCCACCGGCACAGCCAGAAGAGGACTGGCCACCCCTCATAGCCTGGTTCCTCCCTAGGTTTTGGCCTTTCTAGTGAGTTTTTCCTAGCCACCGTGCTTCTACACCTGCATTGCTTGCTGTTTGTGGTTTTAGGCTGGGTTTCAGTACAGAACTTTGAGATATCAGCTGATGTAAGAAGGGCTATATAAATACATTGGATTTGATATACGTTGAGATGAAAAGTAGTTGATGTGGTTACTTAAACATCTGCCATATTTTTGGTAGCAGATAATTCTGTTCTGATTCCAGGTTTGAATAGCAGCGATGTAGACCAAGATGTCATACCCTCTAGGTTTTTATCTAAAGTGGAGGGAAAGTGTTCAAAAGTTCAATTTGTTAATGCAGTTGCTGAAACAGCTCTATCGTTAGATTCGTAGGAGATATCATATGCTTTAACTTTCTGTCTAACTTGTTGGGAAAGAGGTTCAAATTTCAGTTGTTTATATGAAGAAATGTTGTTGGTTAGTAAAAACAGATGTATCATTTGATCGGTAGAATTTTCGTTGCTTGAGAAGTGGTCAAAGTAGCTGATTTGTGTCAAAGATTACAGTACATTGTTTACAATGAATAGAATAGAATGTTTGAAGTCAAGATGTCAAAATGGGACCTTTCAAATGTTGAGGAAATCCCATGAAAGTTGATGAGGACAAAAAGAATGACAAAAAGTTTAATTGTTTAGAAAGTATAAAATATATTTTTAAAACAACTTAATTCAGACCGATTTACACGTTTTAAAGTTTGAATGACGTTTCTAGCTTAAACAGTGTAAGAGGAGTAGCGGTATAAATAATAATAAGTATGACAAAGATCTAGAATGGGACATTTGCTTCGCAAGTCCCATGAATGACTTTTTTTGCCATGTAGCGATGTAGCTAACTACTAGAACCAAAGACTGTGTATTTTCCCCAGTCACCCAAAAACACTGTTGGGTTTTCAGATTGGTAAATTGTGAGTCTCCTGCCCCTATTTTACAAGTTTCAACCTGATACAACGAGAAGACAATAAGACAGTCATCAGGCACGACTCTTGAAATACCAAATTCTAAGCAAAATATCTCACTTATACCTTTCCTATGTGTTATGTACGCCTGCACCTTAACAAATGGTGACATGTACATGTACTATAATAATAATAATAATAATAATATATGCCATTTAGCAGACGCTTTTATCCAAAGCGACTTACAGTCATGTGTGCATACATTCTACGTATGGTATACAGGTAGTCGTGAACGCTAACCATACTGTATGTCTCTCCCTGGAGTGTGCGTGTGTCTTAAATGCACACCTTCCATTATGATATGAATAAATGACAGTGAACATAATTTTTATTTTTTATTGTTCAACTCTTGACATTAAAACTTTTTATTTCTTTGCCTGTCTGAATATTTCATACAAATGTTCCGCAGTGCTCGAGTGGAGTATATTCCACTCTTAAGGAAAATTTTACCTCTGAATGAATTATGAAAAAGGATTTGTGCATTACTATGCCAGGAGAGATCATATCTAGACTAAAACGTTCCAATTCTGGGTAAAATTCTCCCTCGGTAGAGCTCTGTGATGCATTTTCTTAGGATTGAGATACTCGGTGACAATATTCCCAGAAAAAAAGTTGACAAAGTGGCAGGTGCTTTGTCTTTTGCTAAAAGTTGTTGGAGAATGTAGGAAAGTAAATGTGATGACATGACAGAGCTCCAAAACGAATGATCAATTTCTAATCAATTAAGAAGAATACAAATATTCCAGATTTTTGGGACCAATGCTTGCATGATACAATAAATAGTAGAGTACAAATGTTCTGCATATTTGTGTAAAAAAAATATTAATTGCTAAGTTTAGACATTAAAATGTTGGAAGAGTTTATGATTCATCTCAAACACTTTTGGAAAAACTGTCAGTCGGCACTTCTGTGGAAATGACAAAAGCTTCTCTGACATGCATTAGTAAAACCCAGACTCATGGGAGGAAAGGATTTCAAGCACGTCTAAAGTATTAGAATTATTTAACACTTCACTTGATTGTTTTAGAGCACTTCCAGAATGGGAATAAATGTTTTATTTACATGGGAAACCATCATTTATCAAGAGTTAAACATGTTGAACTATATCCCTGTGCTTAGTTATCTTCAAGCTACTTCCTTTACCTTGAGAAGTATAAGACTTGATCCTGTTGTCTTTTGAAAACAATTTACAAAAATGATTGCATTATTCATTTGGCTTTTAAAATTTGAACCAACTTCCCCCAACTATAGCAGTACTTGCTCTGCAGCTTCCACAAGCTTCTCCTCCAATTATCTTACCGTCGGCACACATTAAATCATGAACATTCTATTGTTGTCCGACATCTAACTTGTCCTTGTAGTTATGAAAAAGTATAAACACAAGGACGGAAGTCTGCATGACATTGCCGCAGCCTGGTCCAACTAACAATGTTATTGTTTTTGCACAAAAAAACCCATCTGTTTAAAAATGTAATTAGGATATGTCAATCTAGCAAGCCAGGCAAGTAACATAACTTTGTAGACAATGTTTTGGTTTTGTTACTAATGTTGGTGGTTAGCCAGAACATATCTGACAACGTTTTGAGTTTAACTGCTGCCAATTTTTATTCACCATAACAGCTGCTAATTTAGTATGTGAATGTCAAGAAATGAAAGCAGTACATTTCTGTCGTAGGAATTTAGAGCAACGATCGTAACAACAGGGTCAAAGTTGACTGTCTCTTGCTTACCGCAACTCCTATGTGAATCATTTATTAGACAAACTGAAGCACCTTCCCTCCCAGCAGCACACAGCCATGACACACTTCCTTAAGCATCACTGATCTTAACCATGGTATCAAACCTTTTTGTCAGCAGCGTCTCAACCAGTCACACTCAATACTTTTTTAGAGCGTAAACTGATTTAGTCAAGAGATTGGCACTCTGAAACAGCACTGCTATGTGATATCTCTATTCATCAACTTCAAGCTGGAATTAAAAATCATTGTCCAACATAAAATGCCATGACAGAATAACACAAGAAAAACGATTAAATTACAATGTCCCGAGATAAAATAACTTATTTCACTCGTCAACATATTAATTGTCTGATAGGGGCACACTGTGGCTTCAAAATTAGATAGCAAGTCAAGCTTTCGCTGAACGTGCCAAGTTAGGATAAGCACTGAAGACACCCAGATGTCGGGACATCGTAACCACCTGTCAGCCAGCTATCATAGCAGAAGACACGCCATCCCAACAAGCAGGCAAACAAAATAAAAACCTGCTTCTCCATCAACCTATCTCACTGAAGTGGACAAAAGACAAAGGAGACTAGACAAAAGGCAGAAACCTGACACCAGGGTAGGTTACATTCTAAATATCATATTTTTCAGTTACTAGTTACCCATCCAAAATTGTAACCAGTAACGTAACTTTTGGACTACCCAATCTCAGTAACATAATCTGATTACTTTCAGATTTCTTTCAGATTACTTTCTCCTTAAGAGGCATTAGAAGAAGACCGAAAGGATCCATCAAACGCATTTAGTGTTTCATCATGGTCGTCTCTGACTTTTGGTCAGAGTCAATCAGGTGGAACAAATTTAAACGTGCACCTTTTTTCAATGCTAAATTGAATGTCATTGAGAAAACAGAAACTCCCAAGATGGTGTAGCAGTCGGATGTGTGTGTTTGTCTTTGTCTTATCCCGTGTCTTATATATCTTATTCTCACTTTCTATCTACAAACAAAATATATTTTCCACATCTCCGGATTCCTGCCGCTCTGGATCATCACAGTTAGCTAGTTGCTAACGAGTGTCTACTGTATGCTAACGCCTCTGTCCCGAAGCAAGCACTAGTTAGCCTTGAGCTAGCCTCGAGCTAGGCCCATATACCAGCTAATTCTAGGGCTACAATACCTCTTTTGCCAATTGGCCTGGACCCTTTATTGTTGACACGGAGCCCCGCCGATCCATCACGACTGGACTGCAGACATGATCGCCCAATGTGGTCTCAACAGGCTATTCTGTTATGATGTCACCAAAGAACCATCTGCTAGCCCCGGTCCGCTAGCTTTCTGAACGCTGTGTCCCCTGCTCGCCTATCGTAGTAATGACTACCAAACGGCACCCTGACACACTTATTGCTGCTCTTTTGACCCTATGATCACTCGGCTACACAGCTGATACCCCCCTGGACTGTTTCAATAACACGGTACCTCATTTTGTTAACCTGTCGGCCCCAGCCTCAAACTGGGGCCGACATACAGGACCTGTATGTACCTAACTGACCCGCTCTGCCCATTCACGGCCATTTACCCGTTGTTGTCTTAGCTCTCCTGATCAACACCTGTGACTGCTTTATGCCTCTCTCTAATGTCAATATGCCTTGTCTACTGCTGTCTAGGCTAGTCCTTATTGTTTTGTTTCACTGTAGAGCCCTCAGTCCCGCTCACCTTGCCTTAGATAGCTCTTTTGTTCCACCCCACACACATGCGGAGCCCTCACCTGGCATAACTGGTGCTCCAGAGACAAAACCTCTCTCATCATCAGTAAACGCCTAGGTTTACCTCCACTGTACTCACATCCTACCATACCCTTGTCTGTACATTATGCCCCGAATCTATTCTACCACATCCAGAAATCTGCTCCTTTTATTCTCTGCTCCCAACCTACTAGACAACCAGTTCTTATAGATTTTAGCCGTACTCTTATCCTACTCCTCCCCTGTTCCTCTGGTGATAGAGGTTAACCCAGAACCTGTATCCCCCAGTTCCACTTCTATTCCCCTGGCGCTATCATTTGTTGACTTCTGTAACCGTAAAAGCCTTGGTTTGATGCATGTTAACATCAGAAGCCTCCTCCCTAAGTTTGTTTTATTCACTGCTTTAGCACACTCTGCCAACCCGGATGTCCTAGCCATGTTTGAATCATGGCTTAGGAAGGCCACCTAAAATTCAGAAATTTCCATCCCCAACTATAGCATTTTCTGCAGAGGTAGAACTGCCAAAGGATGTGGAGTTGCAATCTACTGCAGAGATAGCCTGCAGAGTTCTGTCATGCTGTCCAGGTTTGTGCTCAAACAGTTCAAGCTTCTACTTTTAAAAATCCACCTTTCCAGAAACAAGTCTCTCACTTTTGCCGCTTGTTATAGACCCCCCTCACCCTCCAGCTGTGCCATGGACACCATATGTCAATTAATTGCCCCCCATTTATCTTCTGAGTTTGTACTGTTAGGTGACCTAAAGTGGGATATGCTTAACTTCCCTGGACGTCCTACAATCTAAGCTAGATGCCCTCAATCTCAAACAAATTATCAAGGAACCTACCAGGTACAACCCTAAATCCGTAAACATGGGCACCGTCATAGATATCATCCTGACCAACCTGCCCTCGAAATACACCTCTGCTGTCTTCAACCAGGATCTCAGAGATCACTGCCTCATTGCCTGCATCCGTAATGCGTCTGCGGACCACACATCATCACTGTCAAACGCTCCCTAAAACACTTCAGCGAGCAGTTCTTTCTAATCAACCTGGCCCGGGTATCCTGGAAGGATATTGACCTAATTCCGTCAGTAGAGGATGCCTGGTTATTCTTTAAAAGTGCTGTCCTCACCATCTTAAATAAGCATGCCCCATTCAAAACATTTAGAACTAAGAACAGATATAGCGCTTGGTTCACTCCAGATTTCACTGCCCTTGACCAGCACAAAAACACCCTGTGGTGTACTGCATTTGCATCGAATAGCCCCCCCCCCGATATGCAACTTTTTATGGAAATTAGAAACCAATATACACAGGCAGTTAGGAAAGCAAAGGCTAGATTTTTCAAGCAGAAATTTGCATCCTGCAGCACAAACTCCCATATGTTCTGGGACACTGTAATGTCCATAGAGAATAAGAGCACCTCCTCCCAGCTGCCCACTGCACTGAGGCTAGGAAAAACTGTTACCGCTGTTAAATCCACGATAATGGAGAGTTTTCAATAAGAGTTCTTCTACGGCTGGCCATGCTTTCCACCTGGCTACCCCAACAGCTCTGCACCACCCCCATAGAAACTTGCCCAAGCCTCCCCACTTCTCCTTCACCCAAATTGACAGCTGATGTTCTGAAAGAGCTGCAAAAGCTGGACCCCTACAAATTAGCTGGGCTAGACAATCTGGACCCTCTCGTTCTACAATTATCCGCCACAATTGTTGCCAACCCTATTACTAGCCTGTTCAACCTCTCTTTCGTATCGTCTGAGATCCCTAAAGATTGGAAAGCTGCCCCGGTCATCCCCCTCTTCAACGGGGGAGACACTCTACGCCCAAACTGTTACAGACCTATATCTATGCTACCCTGCCTTTCTAAAGTCTTCGAAAGCCAAGTTAACAAAACAGATCACCGACCATTTTGAATCCCGCTGTACCTTCTCCGCTATGTAATTTGGTTTCCGAGCTGGTCACGGGTGCACCTCAGCCATGCTCAAGGTCCTAAACGATATCATAACAGCCATCGATAAAGGTCAGTACTGTGCAGCTGTCTTCATCAACCTGGCCAAGGTTTTCGACTCTATCAATCAACACATTCTTATCGGCAGGCTCAACAGCCTTGGTTTCTCACATGACTGCCCCACCTGGTTCACCATCTACTTATCTGATAGATTTCAGTATGTCAAATCAAAGGGCTTGTTGTCCGGACCTCTGACAGTCTCTATGGGGGGCCACAGGGTTTAATTCTCGGGCGGACTCTTTTCTCTGTATATAAAAATGATGTTGCTCTTGCTGCTGGTGATTATCTGATCCATCTTTACGCAGACGACACCATTCTGTGTACTTCTGGCCCTTCTTTGGACACTGTGTTAACTTCTTGGTGACAGTATTTTCATGTCCTGGTGAAATGCATGCCCAAATGCAAACCCCGACGACAAACCATTCAGATTTTTTTTGTTTTGAGGTTACTCTCTTTTCAATGAGCTTTCATTGGGAATCCAGATTTCTAAGGGACCTTCATGCAGTTCCTATCGCTTCCATTGGATGTCAACAGTCTATAAAAATTGGTTGAGGTTATTCCTTTGTGTAATGAAGAAGTAAGGCCATCTTGAACGAGGGTCACTTGAAGTGTACCGTTAGATAGAGGCACGTGACGAGAAAGCTAGCTACAGTTTGTTTTCTTCCTGTATTGAACACAGATCATCCTGTCTTCAATTTTATCGATTATTTACATTAAAATACCTAAAGTTGAATTACAAAAGTAGTTTGAAATGTTTTGTCACATTGCGCCATTTAAAACCGGTGTTTTTCTGGGTCAAACGCGCCAAATAAATTGACATTTTGGATATATATCGACGAAATTAATCAAACAAAGGGACCATTTGTGATGTTTATGGGACATATTGGAGTGCCATCAAAAGAAGCTTGTCAAAGGTAAGGCATGAATTATATTTTTATTTCTGCCTTTTGTGTCGCGCCTGCAGGGTTGAAATATGGTATCTCTCTTTGTTTACAGAGGTGCTATCCTCAGATAGTTTGCTTTCGCCGAAAAGCCTTTTTGAAATCTGGCATGTTGGCTGGATTCACAACAAGTGTAGCTTTAATTTGCTATCTTGCATGTGTGATTTCATGAAAGTTAGATTTTTAGAGTAATTTATTTGAATTTGGCGCTCTGCATTTTCCCTGGCTTTTGGCTAGCGTCCCACATATCCCAGAGTGGTTAACAAACGCGGCCTCCAACTGCTCTTAAATGCAAGTAAAACTAAATGCATGCTCTCAAACCGATCGCTGCCCACACCTGCCCGTCCAGCATCCCTACTCTGGATGGTTCTGACTTAGAATACGTGGACAACGGCAATTACCTAGGTGTCTGGCTAGACTCTAAACTCTCCTTCACATTAACCTCTTGAACCTCTGGGGGCAGTATTTCATTTTTGGATGAAAAACGTTCCCATTTTAAACAAGATATTTTGTCACGAAAAGATGCTCGACTATGCATATAATTGACGACTTTGGAAAGAAAACACTCTGACGTTTCCAAAATTGCAATGATATTGTCTGTGAGTGCCACAGAACTCATGCTACAGGCGAAACCAAGATGAAATTTCATACAGGAAGTGAGCCAGATTTTGGAGGCGCTGTGTTCCAATGTCTCCTTATATGGCTGTGAATGTGCAAGGAATGAGCCTACAATTTCTGTCATTTCCCCAAGGTGTTTGCAGCATTGTGACATATTTGTAGGCATATCATTGGAAAATTGACCGTAAGAGACTACATTTACCAGGTGTCCGCTCGGTGTCCTCTGTCGAAACTATTGCGTCATTTCCAGGTGCGTGCATAAACAACGTTTGCCATGTTTCTGTCGATATTATGGAGTTAATTTGGAAAAAAAATTGCGTTGTAATGACTGAATTTTCAGGGTTTTTTCTTAGTCAAACGTGATGAACAAAACGGAGCGATTTCTCCTACACAAATAATATTTTTGGAAAAACTGAACATTTGCTATCTAACTGAGAGTCTCCTCATTGAAAACATCCGAAGTTCTTCAAAGGTAAATGATTTTATTTGAATGCTTTTCTTGTTTTTGAAAATGTTGCCTGCTGAATGCTAGGCTTAATGCTATGCTAGCTATCAATACTCTTACACAAATGCTTGTGTAGCTATGGTTGAAAAGCATTTTTTGAAAATCTGAGATGACAGTGTTGTTAACAAAAGGCTAAGCTTGTGAGCCAATATATTTATTTCATTTCATTTGCGATTTTTATGAATAGTTAACGTTGCGTTATGGTAATGAGCTTGAGGCTATAATAACGCTCCCGGATACGGGATTGCTCGTCGCAACAGGTTAAGCATCTCCAATCCAAAATTAATCTAGAATCGGCTTCCTATTTCGCAACAAAGCCTCCTTCACTTATGCTGCTAAACATACCCTCGTATCCTACCGATCCTTGACTTTGGCGATGTCGTTTACAAAATAGCCTCTAACACTCTTCTCAACAAATTGGATGCAGTCTATCACAATGTCATCCATTTTGTCACCAAAGCCCAATATACTACCCACCACTGTGATCCTCGAATCATATTCATCGCCAAACCCACTTGCTCCAGGTCATCTATACGTCTTTGCTAGGTAAAGCCCAGTCTTATCTCATCTCACTGGTCACCATAGCAACACCCACCCATAGCATGCACTCCAGCAGGTATATTTCACTGGTCATCCCCAAATCCAACTCCTCCTTTGGTTGCCTTTCCTTCCAGTTCTCTGCTGCCAATGACTGGAACGAATTGCAAAAATCACAGAAGCTGGAGACTTATATCTCCCTCACTAACTTTAAGCATCAGCTGTCAGAGCAGCTTACTGATCATTGAACCTGTACGCAGCCCATCTGTAAATAGCCCACCCAACTACCTCTTTCTCATATTGTTATTTATTTTGCTCCTTTGCAGCCCAGTATCTCTCTACTTGCACATCTATTACTCCAGTGTTAATGCTAAATTGTAATTATTTTGCCACTATGGCCTATTTATTGTCTTACCTCCCTCATTTTACTACATTTGCACACACTGTATATAGATTTTTCTATTGTGTTATTGACTATACATTTGTTTATCCCATGTGTAACTCTGTGTTTGTGTTGTACTGCTTTGCTGTATCTTGGCCAGGTCGCAGTTATAAATGAGAACTTGTTCTCAACTGGCCTACCTGGTTAAATAAAGTTGAACTAAAAATACAAATCTATTTTTTCAAAATAATCTGTAATCTGAGTGCAATATTTTTGCTGGTAATGTACCCGATTACGGTGTTTTGGTATTCAGGTTACATGTAATCAGTTACTCCCCAACCCTGCCCACCACCTTCAAAACCCAACAGAACTCGACATGTCAGCCAGCATACTAGCCTAGCAAGGTGTAAATAAACATTTCCAAACTCAGCATCGGGTGTATAACATGGTGTCAGGAATCCACAATGAATGTGGAGGGGAGAGAGGAGCAATCAGCAAGCTTTCCCTCAGCGAGATGGAGGGCCCTGCCAGACACACAAACAACTAATCAGGCCGGGACAGTGATTGATAGGTCATCCGGCTTTGAAATCTATCACCCCGCCCAAGTGGCTGTCGACTATTGGCCAAACGGATGTCTGAAATGCCGGTAATGTACATCACCTAGATACTTAATTATGCGTAATGTGGGGGATCGGAAAGTTTAAATCTGCGTCACTCTGTCCCCCTTTACGGAGGTTCTCAACTCAATGCCCCTGGCTTTACATTTCTTTCTGGGAACATTTTTGAATAAAGTCCTGTGTTGATGATTCTCTAAAGCGATTTATCACGCCTCATCAGATTCCTTCCTGCTGCTGGAAATGCCAATTTGGATTTAATCTATGGCAGTCTTTATTAACATGAGAATTCAATATAATGCTTTTGGTAAGAAATGATAGATGGACCCAGCCAGTGATTCCTTACCTGCATTAAAATAGATGCTATGTGTTCAACAACTAGCCAAGATTATTATTGTATTTCATAACCGCAGGTCATTTCTATAGTAACTCCAAAACACTGCACTCACGATAACGGGTAAAATAGTCTGTTAAGTATTTCCGTTTTGTCTTGCCATCAGACACAACCAAAATACCACTTAACAAAACTAGGCCCTGTTCGAATAATTAAAGTCCTGCTCCAGTCTCCTTTCCAGCGGATTTACTTAACTAAAGATACATCTCAATAAGTGGTCCAGGTATCCTCATAACATGGCACAAGTGGGTTATCCAATCACATACAGATCAGTGATTGCCTCAATGAATGAAAGTAGGGTAGGATGCATCTTCTAAGAGTACCAGCAGGGCCCTTTTTTCACAATGGTCATTGGTGAACACTTGACCTCTCTATAGTATTCAAAAACAGTAATAGCTATATTCACAGTTCATTAGCAGTAATTCAGAGCTAACTGCACAGTACTTTCTTAAGAAAATGACTGATGGGCCTGAATTTGAGATCTAAATAAATGCCATACATACACAAACAAATGGTAGAGTGGAACAGGTGAAAATGAGAGGGAGAGTAGAGAGAGCAAAAGAGATAGAGTGAGAAAGAAAGAAATAATGCACTGTTTCCATCTGCTTCCTTAACACTTAATTCGCGAAGATCTTATGCGTCTCAACAGATTTGTTGAGGACACGAGTTTGGCATATTTTTAGATCTGTGAAATCACCTGTCACGATGCAAATGCTGCTTTTGCTACATTACCTCACTCTTCAAAGTACGCTGAAACAGTACCACCAAGACAAGTAGTCAAAGTGATCTTGGCAGGTTCTTTCCCTTGACTTTTCTCCACAGATTACTTCAGATTATTTTTCACAAGCTCCTTTATATGACAAAAATAATACTGAATTTGCTCCCATTATTGAACGTCAGATTTGGCACTTTGACAAGCTTTCCTGGTTTGACCTTGTAAACCACTTGTTCTCTGTACTGAACATATTGCCAAATCAAATTTTATTTGTCACATGCTTCGTAAAACAGGTGTAGACTAACAGTGAAATGCTTGCTTATGGGCCCTTACCAACAATGCAGAAAAAAATATGGAATATTTATATCACAAGAGATAAATACACGAATAACAATAACTTGGCTATAGACAGGGGGCAAGTACCGAGACGATGTGCAGGGGTACGAAGGATAATTGAGGTAGATATGTACATAAAGTGACTAGGCAACAGGATACATAATAAACAGTAGCAGCGTGTGATGAGTCGAAAGAGACTTGTTTGAGGTGAAAACATGCCGAAGTTGAGCACCCCTCTTCTCGGGTGATCATAGATGTGATGTAACATGGGTTGCATGCATTATCAACACAGGTAAGCCACCCGGGGGCAATTGCCATTGCTTAGGTCTTCCACCCACATAACCGTTTAATTTATCATCCGCCATCTTGACAAGTGTTCCTCATCCCAGCACTTATCTGTCCTCCCCGACAACTCTTCCCCTCCCTCGCTTGGCAGGGCGAGACATAAAAAAAGCGAGGAGAGGTGATTCCAGGCGAGCTCATTTTTCTCTTCTCCTCTCCATCTGATAAGTGTGTTTGCTCTTTTGTGTCTGGGGCAACTCTTAATCAAGGCAAGTTGAAACGTACAAAGGATTTGGAAAACGCACTGATAAAGGGAACATCTGTCTAACGATATATATATATTTTTTCTACATGTAGGGGTTACAAACGATAGGCAATTTTGGCCAGGCAGGGAAGGATGCAATAGATAAAAGGTAAGAAAAAGAAAAGCATTAACGCAGATGTATTCCATTATATCCTTAGCTGTTTGGGGGATAATATAACTTCTAGTCAGAAGTTTTCAAAGCATTCTAACATATCCACCTCTATGCAAAGCCTTGGGTCTTATTTTCAGTGATAACATCTACTAAGATAGAATCAACTTAAAAATAACAGTTTTCAATCACCGTCATCATATATTTTTGGTGTAAAAACGTTGTACCCAAGAAGAAAATGTAAAAATTAATGGATTTCATCTGAAGATCTGTCAGATATTTAGTAAGACTCTCACAGCAAATCTTCCCTATATAGCAAACCATACAATAAAAATGACAGGATATCCTAAACAAATACCGTCACACTTTGTGTGTATGTTCTGTCAACGCCTTGTTGATAGCCTCTTGGAACGTCCAGTTTCACCATTTCAAAGCCTTTTCTCAGTGGCATTCAAGCTGCGTTATACCTGTAATCACGTCACAAAGTCATTTTTAGCTAATGGATTCTGCCGTGACTCCCCACAGGACGGTTCCCCGGGGAAATAATGACCCCCAGAGCTGACATCACCATGTTTCCTAGTGATCAAACAGGGGCCGGGCCTGAAATTGCCCAGCCCCTCAGGATCTGTGCTACAAACAACATGGACTCCTTGATGCCTGCTGCTCATGTGTGACCAGTTCTTGTGGTAGCTTTACAGTTACAGTATTTACAAAATGGCGCACCACAAAGACCAAAGGGCATTACTGTGTATTGAGACATGCCTCCCACTTTCTTTAACTGGTAAGACAAATCAAGTACGAGACACAAGGGACAATGCCTGGTAGCGGTTTCACGGTTTGCCTTATGGAGAAAGGTTTGCTCTACTTTCTTTCCACTAAGCTGGTGGGGAAGAGGTGTCGTTTGTTGTCGTGGAATCAAAGTGCAGCATATTTTATTTAATGTGGAAGTTGAAATGTGGAATTACGTTTTTAATATGGAGTCATGCTAAATTTAACACAGTACAAAGCAACCCCTTCTGAATTGGTGCGACTCTGTTTCCCATTTTGGGAGCTTGTACACAAAGGAACAACAACGAAAAACAAATGCCTAATTCTCCTTCTCCGTTTTCACTTTCAGAATAAGCATTTGAAACAAGTACGCCTCCAAGGGGATAAACCATGTGAAATGATGAGAAGTAATGTTTTATGGACAACACAGCATAGTGTATCCTGCTTTTATCTCTTGGTGGGTAAAAGTGCAAGGTTTTGTTTGTTGGCCCTTGGAATTAATCAATTACTATGCTTGTACTATACATATTTAAACGTGGGTGCTGCTGAGGTTATGCCCACTGAGACAAATGCACAGACTGCTTACATCCCAGCTGTCTGAACGAGTGAAAAAACCTAGTTTACAGATACAGGAATATCTGATAAATATATTATAGGTTGTTATATTTTTAGGTTAACATCTTATATTCTATCCGGCGCAAATTGCTCAAGTTCTGATTTGATCATTTACCATACCCTGAATGTACTTAGAAATGGATGTGTTTAAAACTCACATGTTCCATTATTTGTTGTCATCAAGGCTTTTTTTTACAGTGAGCTGGAGACATCCCATCCACCCTCCCTCCCGTCCCCACACACACCCTTTGTAGAATCAACCCCTTCTCCCAAGGGTTTAATTATTTGTATGTGGAGGGAACGAAAGAAAGAGGGCAGTCTTGATGCATACGGGCCAGTGTCAGGCTCATAAAGCAACGCCGGTCAGGTAGGGGAGATCGCCATACCATAAATGTGTAAGTATAAAGGTCATATAAAATCATGAAGATGCTGTTTCAGTAAATACTTACTGTATGTGTGGGTGTCAAATCCCCAACATTTGACCAGTAGGTAGCTGAGGATACGGAACTTTTCAGAACGATCACATATCTTGGGTGAAATGTGAGGCATATTGTGCATAATAAGAACAGGGTACGAGACAAGATGTTGGATTTTCCTATAGTCATTATAAAAAGCAAGACGTTTTATAGACCACAGTGTCGGAGGGACAATCAAAAGCTGTATCTCACTGTGTCTTTAAGTTTTAATGAGACGACCATGTGTCTGTGGGCTTGTCATGTTGATGCTCTATTTAATGGTGCAGCAGTGCCAGGGCAAAACACAGTTCATTTCAGGAGTTTATTTCAGGACCACTGGAAGTTTTGTGGAGTCATGATGGCATAATGTAATTCAATAAAATAACCTCAGACTAAAATGCTATTGCAATTAGCATTAAACCTCACTCAGATTATTATTTTTTGATGACCAACTCATAAAATGGTCTATATTTCCATGACTATTATATATGACAGTATGCATTTGGGGGGGGGGGATTTATTCTTTACCTATCTTCACAAGAAGTCAGTCTAACTTGGGTGGTTTTCACATTCATGAATATTCATCCGCACACATTGTCTAATAAATTTGGTAACATGTTTCTTATGCTCGGTGGTGTGTGTGTGTGTGTGTGTGTGCTTACAATGTAAGACGAAAGAGTTTGAGAATGTAAAACAACACCTTATTAATGTGTTTCTGGTCTGAACCGAAGTGGCCTCCTCATTAATCACCACCTAATTACGGCTGTAACACTTTGGAGAGTAAACGGGAAAACATGCTTTGAGTGAGAAACACAGCAAAACAACTGGCTGTGTAATTGGCTGTGAGAATAGATACCCCCTAGATGGCATAGTGTAGGAGCTTGTTTGTGGTTTTTGCCACCCACGAGAGGATGTTGTAATAAACTTGAAAAACTTTGAGGCACTACTTTTAAACACAAAACACCTTTCTCTAGAACTATTTCCCCGTAGCCCCTTGACAAAAGCGCCCTCTTTGGCTCATGAGTGGAATGTTCTTAATATTATTCATCATTTCATCATTTCTAAAGATGTGTTTATATATAGTTTAGTATTCTGTGATGTGTATATAAAGTGTAATATTGGGATGCAAACTCAAAATGCAATAGATTTCAACTCTATATCTGACATGGTACATGTGTCTTGTTTTTTTAAGCCCATAACCACGTGTGTGAGGTGTATACTTTAGTTTCAAAGTAGATTTGGGTAAGAATACTAAGAAAAACTCTGTGCTGAAAATCTTAAACATTTTGGGGCAGGACATTTTTATCCATAACAAGACCAAGAAATTTGAGACTTGTTGACGAATAAAATGTAAAGCCATTTGGTCCTTACATGTAAAAAGCAAGCAAGAAGGTAAATGGTTCAACCACAGCCATCTGTCACTGTAGCACCATATGATTTTTAATAGCCACTTAATGCCACAATAGTCGCTGCATTGAACCAGAGGGTGATTAAGACACAATTATATTATCACTTTACTCCAAGCACCAAGTTTGGTGAGTACATCAAGGGGAATTATTTGGTTCATTATGCTTTAAGCACATCAGGGATAGCATTAATGCAGCACTAATACATGCTGGAGTGTTGCATGTTATTAGCTCACTGACATTTATTTTGGTCTCTTTTTAAGTGTATTTTCCCTTTCGCTGATGAAAGAGTCAGCATAAAGTCTTACAACATATTCACAAGTGTTACAGTCAGTTTCAAGGCTTTTGAAGTACAACTCATACTCATACACTACCTGTCACGCCCTGACCTTAGAGAGCCTTTTATTTTCTCATTTGGTTATGTCGGGGTGTGACGAGGGTGGGCACTCTAGTTTTTGTATTTCTATGTTGACTGGGTATGGTTCCCAATCAGAGGCAGCTGTCTATCGTTGTCTCTGATTGGGGATCATATTTAGGAAGCCTTTTCCCACTGGGTTTTTGTGGGATCTTGTTTTTGGTTAGTTGCGTGTGAGCACGCCATAGCTTCACGTTTCGTTTGTGCTTTATTGTTTTTTTTTTGTGCCGGTTCACTAAATAAATATGTTGAACCCAAAACACGCTGCACTTTGGTCTGACAATCCTTACAACGACATTCGTGACACTACCTCACTTCCACACAGAGGAATTGTGGAATTTTAGTGGCTCATAAACACTCAAAGACCTGTTTTCATCAGCTGATACATTTGACTGTACAACTATACAGCATTAAGCTTACTATTGTAAAAATAACCATTTCACTATCATTACTTGTTATTTAGTAGCACCCCACAGTAGCTAATTATGTTGCTTTGAGACTATGTGACAATTAACTGATGAAATATCAAAGCTCACATAGTTAAAGCAAGGTAACATTAATCATATTTTGGCAACTGCAGAAAATCTTACCCTGCATTTCCATCCCTTCATGTGACAAGCAATGCCCATTATTGTAATTGATGCCAATCGCATTCATTACACACAATACATTGCAAATTCAAAGTACGATGAAGGATGTACAGTATGTGCATTTTTCCTGCAGTTTTGAGCTAAACCAAACTAATCACCTGGTTTTTATGCCAGAGTGAGAGCTCTATTATTCTGCTTCTGCTATATGGCACTTCTGGGTTGCGTCCCAGAAGAGAACCTTTGGGGAAATGGGTCAAATCTTGAAATCTGCTTTTGGATGGAGAACAGTAGAGCCTCAAAAGGGGAGTTGGTCTGAAAAGGTGTTATAACAACCTCTGGAGTACAATATCTGCAATGTGGGGATGTAACATGCATGAGTGTATAAAATAAATCAGGTAAAAGCTGCTTTTCTTAAATACAGGGCTATGTTCAATTGCAAACGCTGTCGAACGTTGCAGATAGAAATGCCATAAATAGAGCTGATGTGATTCATTATTCTACATGTCAGAAAGGCTTGTTTGTTCATATACTATTTCTATCTGAACGTTCCAAAACGTTATGTCCTGCTGAACGCACACCGGGTGTGTTGAATGTATCAATTGTTAGCTGCTTTTGCTTGCAACTTGTTTTACCATGCATCCCCCTGGTTTGTCAGGTGACAATGAATCCAATGAATTCCAATTAAATATATGTGCTCAGTGGCATACTCAAATCTCCAGACATGTCAGCCCTGAGGTTATACTTTGATACTGGATTGATTATGAATTGAAACATTTTATGGCTCAACGAAATGTTGCAAAAGAGGTGTCAAACAAGTCAGGCTGCTCAGCTGATTGGTTGACATACTGTAAATTGAGAAATGTTGTAATTAAACATAAGAAAAAGGCATTATATTACCAAACAAAAATAAATGACATAAACATACCTTAGATTATATCATGGGCATAAAACCCAATTAATCTCCATCGTATATTGAAGTTGATGGGTCATTTCGATATTGAAAATCATTTCAAAGGCTCAGTAAAGAGGAAAATCCCAGAAGTGAAATGACAATAATTTTTTACTAGGCAAGTCAGTTAAGAACAAATTCTTATTTGCAATGACGGCCTAGAAACAGTGGGTTAACTGCCTGTTCACGGGCAGAACGACTGATTTGTGTCTTGTCAGCTCGGGGATTTGAACTTGCAACCTTCCGCTCTAACCACTAGGCTACCCTGCCACCCCATTTGAGCAGTGAACCCTCATATTTTTGTATTGTTTTTAATATGTGATTTTACACTCTAGCAGTACTTCCAGATAAATGTTATAAAAGACTAAAACTGTCTGTGCATTTCATCCTCAAAAAGCCATGATTGTCAAAATGACCTAATGCATATTTAACAGTGGAATAGCAAGGCCTCAAGGAGAACCAATAGCCACAAGTCTAATACATCCATTTAACTAGAAAAGCCTCGTTGGACCCCCCCTTCGTACCAGTGTAATTTGGTGATGTTAATGAAGGTATTAGGTAACATTATAATATGAAATGTAAATATAATAACATTTTCATTAGTTTGTTACTGTAGGCTATATGTACATAAAAACAAAAATAATAATAGCATTATAATACTTATAAGTGTCGATATGACAGCGGTCAAAAATAGTTCATTATTGTCAGTTATTGGACACATTATTTCAAATCAAATCAAATCAAATCAAATTTATTTATATAGCCCTTCGTACATCAGCTGATATCTCAAAGTGCTGTACAGAAACCCAGCCTAAAACCCCAAACAGCAAACAATGCAGGTGTAAAAGCACGGTGGCTAGGAAAAACTCCCTAGAAAGGCCAAAACCTAGGAAGAAACCTAGAGAGGAACCGGGCTATGTGGGGTGGCCAGTCCTCTTCTGGCTGTGCCGGGTAGAGATTATAACAGAAAATGACCAAGATGTTCAAATGTTCATAAATGACCAGCATGGTCAAATAATAATAAGGCAGAACAGTTGAAACTGGAGCAGCAGCACAGTCAGGTGGACTGGGGACAGCAAGGAGCCATCATGTCAGGTAGTCCTGGGGCACGGTCCTAGGGCTCAGGTCCTCCGAGAGAGAAAGAAAGAGAGAATTAGAGAGAGCATATGTGGGGTGGCCAGTCCTCTTCTGGCTGTGCCGGGTGGAGATTATAACAGAACGTGGCCAAGATGTTCAAATGTTCATAAATGACCAGCATGGTTGAATAATAGTAAGGCAGAACAGTTGAAACTGGAGCAGGAGCATGGCCAGGTGGACTGGGGACAGCAAGGAGTCCTCATGTCAGGTAGTCCTGGGACATGGTCCTAGGGCCCAGGCCAGTTGAAACTGGAGCAGCAGCATGGCCAGGTGGACTGGGGACAGCAAGGAGTCATCATGTCAGGTAGTCCTGGGGCATGGTTCTAGGGCTTCCTCCGAGAGAGAGAAAGAAGGAGAGAAGGAGAGAATTTTAGATTTACACAGGACACCGAATAGGACAGGAGAAGTACTCCAGATAAACAAACTGACCCTAGCCCCCGACACATAAACTACTGCAGCATAAATACTGGAGGCTGAGACAGGAGGGGTCAGGAGACACTGTGGCCCCATCCGAGGACACCCCGGACAGGGCCAAACAGGAAGGATATAACCCCACCCACTTTGCCAAAGCACAGCCCCCACACCACTAGAGGGAAATCTACAACCACCAACTTACCATCCTGTATAGCCCACAAAGATCTCCGACACGGTACAACCCAAAGGGGGGAAACCCAGACAGGCCGACCACAACAGTGAATCAACCCACCCAGGTGACGCACCCCCCAGGGACGGCACGAGAGAGCCCCAGCAAGCCAGTGACTCATAACAGGGTTAGAGGCAGAGAATCCCAGTGGAAAAGGGGAACCGGCCAGGCAGAGACAGCAACTGCTCCAGAGCCTTTCCGTTCACCTTCCCACTCCTGGGCCAGACTACACTCAATCATATGACCCACTGAAGAGATGAGTCTTCAGTAAAGACTTAAAAGGTTGAGACCGAGTTTGCGTCTCTGACATGGGTAGGCAGACCGTTCCATAAAAATGGAGCTCTATAGGAGAAAGCCCTGCCTCCAGCTGTTTGCTTAGAAACTAGGGACATGTAGCGTACGTATAGGTATGTACGGCAGGACCAAATCAGAGAGGTAGGTAGGAGCAAGCCCATGTAATGCTTTGTAGGTTAGCAGTAAAACCTTGAAATCAGCCCTTGCTTTGACAGGAAGCCAGTGTGAGGCTAGCACTGGAGTAATATGATCAAATTTTTTGGTTCTACAGGATTCTGTATTTAGCACTAACTGAAGTTTATTTAGTGCTTTATAGCCGGAAAATAAAAGTCTTTGACAAAAGCATGGATTAATTTTTCTGCATCATTTTTGGACAGAAAGTTTCTGATTTTTGCAATGTTACGTAGATGGAAAAAAGCTGTCCTCGAAATGGTCTTGATATGTTCTTCAAAAGAGAGATCAGGGTCCAGAGTAACGCCGAGGTCCTTCACAGTTTTATTTGAGACGACTGTACAACCATTAAGATTAATTTCAGATTCAACAGAAGATCTCTTTGTTTCTTGGGACCTAGAACAAGCATCTCTGTTTTGTCCGAGTTTAATAGTAGAAAAGCCATCCACTTCCTTATGTCTGAAACACATGCTTCTAGCGAGGGCAATTTTTCTAAAAGCTGTGTGTCATCCGCAAGTGAAAGTTTACATTATGTTTTCGAATAACATCCCCAAGAGGTAAAATATATAGTGAAAACAGTGGTCCTAAAACAGAACCTTGAGGAACACCGAAATGTACAGTTGATTTGTCAGAGGACAAACCATTCACAGAGACAAACTGATATCTTTCCGACAGATAAGACCTAAACCAGGCCAGAACATGTCCGTGTAGACCAATTTGGGTTTCCAATCTCTCCAAAAGAATGTGGTGATCGATGGTATCAAAAGCAGCACTAAGGTCTAGGAGCACGAGGACAGATGCAGAGCCTCGGTCCGATGCCATCAAAATGTCATTTACCACCTTCACAAGTGCCGTCTCAGTGCTATGATGGGGTCTAAAACCAGACTGAAGCATTTCGTATACATTGTTTGTCTTCAGGAAGGCAGTGAGTTGCTGCGCAACAGCCTTCTCTAAAAAGAGGAATGGAAGATTTGAGGCCGATAGTTTTTTATATTTTCTGGGTCAAAGAGAGGCTTTATTACTGCCACTTTTAGTGAGTTTGGTACACATCCAGCCGTTTATTATGTTCAACTAGGAGGGCCAAGCACAGGAAAGCTCTTTCAGTAGTTTAGTTGGAATAGGGTCCAGTATACAGCTTGAAGGTTTAGAGGCCATGATTATTTTCATCATTGTGTCAAGAGATATAGTACTAAAACACTTGAGCGTCTCTCTTGATCCTAGGTCCTGGCAGAGTTGTGCAGACTCAGGACAACTGAGGTTTGGAGGAATACGCAGGTTTAAAGAGGAGTCCGTAATTTGCTTTCTAATAATCATAATCTTTTCCTCAAAGAAGTTTGAATTTATCACTGCTAAAGTGCAAGTCATCCTCTCTTGGGGAATGCTGCTTTTTAGTTAGCTTTGCCACAGTATCAAGGAATTTCGGATTGTTCTTATTTTCCTCAATTAAGTTAGAAAAATAGGAATCGAGCAAAATCTGCACGGTACCACAAGCTAGTCGGAAGACTTCCAGTTTGGTGTGGCGCCATTTCCGTTCCAATTTTCTGGAAGCTTGCTTCAGAGCTCGGGTATTTTCTGTGTACCATGGAGCTAGTTTCTTATGAGACATTTTTTAGTTTTTAGGGGTGCAACTGCATCTAGGGTATTGCGCAAGGTTAAATTGAGATCCTCAGTTAGGTGGTTAACGGATTTTTGTCCTCTGGCGTCCTTGGGTAGGCAGAGGGAGTCTGGAAGGGCATCAAGGAATCTTTGTGTTGTCTGTGAATTTATAGCACGACTTTTGATGTTCCTTGGTTGGGGTCTGAGCAGATTATTTGTTGCAATTGCAAACGTAATAAAATGGTGGTCTGATAGTCCAGGATTATGAGGAAAAACATTAAGATCCACAACATTTATTCCATGGGACAAAACTAGGTCCAGCGTATGACTGTGAGAGTGAGTGGGTCCAGAGACATGTTGGACAAAACCCACTGAGTCGATGATGGCTCCAAAAGCCTTTTTGGGTCTGTGGACTTTTCCATGTGAATATTAAAGTCACCAAAGATTAGAATATTATCTGCAATGACTACAAGGTCTGATAGGAATTCAGGGAACTCAGTGAGAAACGCTGTATATGGCCCAGGAGGCCTGTAAACAGTAGCTATAAAAAGTGATTGAGTAGGCTGCATAGATTTCATGACTAGAAGCTCAAAAGACGAAAACGTCATTTTCTTTTTGTAAATTGAAATTTGCTATCGTAAATGTTAGCAACACCTCCGCCTTTGCGGGATGCACGGGGATATGGTCACTAGTGTAGCCAGGAGGTGAGGCCTCATTTAACACAGTAAATTCATCAGGCTTAAGCCATGTTTCAGTCAGGCCAATCACATCAAGATTATGATCAGTGATTAGTTCATTGACTATAATTGCCTTTGAAGTAAGGGATCTAACATTAAGTAGCCCTATTTTGAGATGTGAGGTATCATGATCTCTTTCAGTAATGACAGGAATGGAGGTGGTCTTTATCCTAGTGAGATTGCTAAGGCGAACACCGCCATGTTTAGTTTTGCCCAACCCAGGTCGAGGCACAGACACGGTCTCAATGGTGATAGCTAAGCTGACTACACTAACTATGCTAGTGGCAGACTCCACTATGCTGGCAGGCTGGCTAATAGCCTGCTGCCTGGCCTGCACCTATTTCATTGTGGAGCTAGAGGAGTTAGAGCCCTGTCTATGTTGGCAGATAAGATGAGAGCACCCCTCCAGCTAGGATGGAGTCAATTCACTCCTCAGCAGGTCAGGCTTGGTCCTGTTTGTGGGCGAGTCCCAGAAAGAGGGCCAATTATCTACAAATTCTATCTTTTGGGAGGGGCAGAAAACAGTTTTCAACCAGCGATTTGTGAGACTCTGCTGTAGAGCTCATCACTCCCCCTAACTGGGAGGGGGCCAGAGACAATTACTCGATGCCGACACATCTTTCTAGCTGATATGCACGCAGAAGCTATGTTGCGCTTGGTGATCTCTGACTGTTTCATCCTAACATCGTTGGTGCCGACGTGGATAACAATATCTCTATACTCTCTACACTTGTGGCCTTGCTCGTGTTTACAGTATGGGGTGCATCTTCATTAAGCTGTTATCTCTTGTCCTAACAGTCACCACAAATCTTTATCACTTTCCACAAACAATTTGCTTGTAGCTGAAACAGGTGTTGTGGGTTCTGTTCCCGAGTGCGTCTCAGTGGCGGTCATGCCGTTTAAGATGAGGGAGGATGCCATATATAAAAGTGGGAATGGCTTTATTTCTTTTACAGAATATTGGATGACTGTCATCCATATTCCATTCACCCAGCTCAATGTAACATTGATAGGTTTAAGCTACTACATGATACTCAAATTTCCCTATACTCCTCATGAGGCTGCTACAACCTGGCCTATGAATAAAAGTTTACAACATGAAATGCATTTGGAAAGTATTAAGACCCCTTGACTTTTTCCACATTTTGTTACGTTAAAACCTTATTCTAAAATTGATTAAATCATTTTTTTCAGACAATATCCCTTAATTAGAAAGCAAAAAACAGTTTTTTAGAAATGATTGCAAGTGTATATACAGTGGGGCAAAAAAGTATTTAGTCAGCCACCAATTGTGCAAGTTCTCCCACTTAAAAAGATGAGAGAGGCCTGTAATTTTCATCATAGGTACACTTCAACTATGACAGACAAAATGAGTGGAGGACAGATGAGCCTCTTAAAGAAGAAGTTACAGGTCTGTGATAGCCAGAAATCTTGCTTGTTTGTAGGTGACCAAATACTTATTTTCGACCATAATTTGCAAATAAATTAATAAAAAATCCTACAATATGATTTTCTGCATTTTTTTTCCCTCCATCCTGACTGTTCTCCCAGTCCCTGATGCTGGAAAACATCCCCACAGCATGATGCTGCCACCAATATGCTTCACCATATGGATGTTACCAGGTTTCCTCCAGACGTGACGCTTGGCATTCAGGCCAAAGAGTTCAATCTTATTTTCATCACACCATTCCTAATGAAAATAATGTACTTTTTACTCCATACCTTTTCCTTGACACCCAAACGTATTGTCCAATTCAAACACTTATCAAGAGAACATCCCTGGTCATCAATACTGCTTCTGATCTGGCAGACTCACAAAACACAAATGCTTCGTTTGTAAATTATGTTTGAGTGTTAGAGTGTGCCCCTGGCTATCCATCAATAAAAAATAAAATACAATTGTGCCGTCTAGTTTGCTTAATATAAGGAAGTTGAAATGGTTTCTAATTTTACTTTATTCCACCATTGGATGTGGCTGGGGATTATAGCATTTATTTCACATTACCCATCAATTTAGATCAGTGTATCTGGGTAAGCGTCATCTAATATTGATTTATTTAAAAAGTATCTGGACACTCTGTGTACCTGGAATTTTTCATTATTGTAGGCTACTACCACCTTTAGGCTTTAGCACATGACCTCATGTGAATCCTTAAAGAGATGGGTTGGGCTGACTTAAGAGGTTATGAACAATGCTGAATGGGTGCAGACAACGGAGAGCTCTAGTAGGTACCAAAACATTCAAAGGCCCTTTTTCTCAGAAGTGAGTGTACAAGTGTATCAACTTTCAAAGTAGAAGTAGAATTATGTTCTCATTGTTCCTCTCAAATGCCATATATGATATACAATTTTGAAGCTCTGAGTCTCTACTTTTATCCAATGTAAAAAACTGAAGTTGAAATTGTGCTGCATAAGACCGAATCCAGGTGGTCAGTCACATATCAAAAGAGCTAACCGCTACACACAGCCTACATCATTGTCACCATACTAGCTAACATAAAGTCAACATAGCTACTAGAATTAACACATTAGTAAACCCGCTACAATCATGCAGTACAGTATACATTCAGCAGACAGTTTAGCAGTTACACCGGTGGTCCTCGGTGGAAACAAATTAATAAAACCAAAAGCTCACCTGTAGCTAGCTCTCTCTCGCTCTCTCTCTTTTTTGAATAAATTAATTTGTTAATAAATCCTCTTTTGGCTAAGGAGCAGTATTTTGATGTTTGGATGAAAAACGTGCCCAAAGTAAACTGCCTATTTCTCAGGCCCAGAAGCTAGAATATACATATAATTGGCAGATTAGGATAGAAAACACGAAAAGTTTCCAAAACTGTCAAAATATTGTTTGTGAGAATAACAGAACTGATATTGCAGGCAGAAACCTGAGGAAAATCTACCCAGTAAGTGCTGTTTTTCTGAAACTACTCTTTTCCATTGCAAGCCTATCCTCCATTTAAAGGGATATCAACCAGATTCCTTTCCCTATGGCTTCCACAAGGTGTGAACAGTCTTTAGACATAGTTTCAGGCTTTTATTCTGAAAAATTAGCGAGAATGATCACATCGCGTCAGTGTATAGCCAGATGTCCTCAGATTTGTGCATGCGCGCGCACCGGGTGCTTTTCTTTCTCTCTTTTCTTTCTCTCTTCTATTGAAAAGGCTACCGTCCGGTTGAAATATTATCGATTATTTATTGTAAAAAGAACCTGAGGATTGATTATGAAAAACGTTTGAAATGTTTCTATGAACTTTACGGATGCTATTTTGAATTTTCGTCTGCTCGTAGTGACCGCATAAGTCTGTGGATTACTGAACAAAACGCGCCAACCAAATGGAGGTTTTTGTATATAAAGATAATCTTTATCGAACAAACAAACCTTTATTGTGTAACTGGGAGTCTTGTGAGGGCAAACATACAAAGATCATCAAAGGTAAGTGATTACTTTTATTGCTTTTCTGACTTTCGTGACCAATCTACTTTGCTGCTAGCTGTTTGTAATGTTTTGTCTACTGAGAGTTGTCCTCAGATAATCGCATGGTTTGCTTTCACCGTAAAGCCTTTTTTAAAAGCCGGCTGGATAAACAACAGGTTAAGCTGTGTTTTGGTGTATTGCACTTGTGATTTCATGAAAATTAATTTTTAGTAATTTAATTTGCATTTGGAGCTCTGCAATTCACCGGATGTTGACGAAAATGATCCCGCTAAAGGGATCTGAGCGGCAAGAGGTTAATAAAAAAATTGTCTTTGAGTCAACTACTCACTGCATTTTATGCACTGCAGTGCTAGCTATATGTAGCTTATGCTTTCAGTACCATGTTCATTCTCTGATCCTTTGATTGGGTAGACAAGATGTCAGTTCATGCTGCAAGAGTGCTGATAGGTTGGAGGATGTCTATGGAAGGGGGTGAGAACCACGAGCCTCCTAGGTTTT